>NC_138767.1:1560000-1777006 GCF_965113315.1 Podarcis vaucheri | reverse complement strand
CCCTGGATCAGGCCTCATCTACAGCGATAATCCAATAATTACTTTTTACTGATTATGTTTTATACGTTTCAGGCTTTTGGTATTGTTTTTGCATTGTTTTAATTTGTGTAAGCCACCTTGAGTCCTGGTCTGGGAAAAAGACAGGATGTAAACAGAGTTGTATGGGACGCGGGTGGCGCTGTGGGTTAAACCACAGAGCCTAGGGCTTGCCGATCAGAAGGTCGGCAGTTCGAATCCCTGTGACGGGGTGAGCTCCTGTTGCTCAGTCCCTGCTTCTGCCTACCTAGCAGTTCAAAAGCACGTCAATGTGCAAGTAGATAAATAGGTACCACTCCGGTGGGAAGGTAAACGGCATTTCCGTGCGCTGCTCTGGTTCGCCAGAAGCGGCTTAGTCATGCTGGCCACATGCTGTACGCCGGCTCCCTTGGACAGTAAAGTGAAATGAGTGCTGCAACCCCAGAGTTGGCCACGACTGGACCTAATAATCGAGGTCCCTTTACCTTTACCTTTAAATAGAGTTGTACCTCGGTTTTTGAACGTCTCTGTTGATGAACATTTCGGAACTTGAACATCGAAAACCCGGAAGTACATGCTTCCGTTTTTGAACGTGCCTCAGAAGCTAAGCAGCTTCCGTTGTGGTACCACTGTATTTTTCTTAATTTTCTCTGTAAATTTGCAGACTGCCCTTGGTTTTCGAACATTTCAGAAATCGAACGGTCTTCCGGGACGGATTACGTTCGAAAATCAAGGTTCCACTGTACATAGAGTAATGGAATTGCAGGGTTGGGTGATTTGAGGCTACCTGCATTTATCTGATAGAATCATAGAACTGTAGACTTGGAAGGGACCCAAGGGTCATCTAGTCCAACCCCCTGCAATGCTGGAATCCCAGCTAAAAAAATCCCTGACAGATGGCCATCCAGCCTCTGCTTAAAACCCTCCAAGGAAGAAGAGTCCACCATGTTCCGAGAGAATCAATTCATTGCCCATTAGAAGAAGCCCACAAGGAGGACCCAGGCACAAGGATACTCTCCCCACTCGTATTTCCCAGCATTCCCAGAACGAAACTGGGGACAGAGCACAGCCAAAATGGCTGGTAGCCACCGACCAATTTCACCTCCAAGAGTCCCTTTTCAAAGCCTTCCCAGTGGAGTACAGTCATACCTCTGGTTACAGACGCTTCAGGTTGCGTTTTTTCGGGTTATGGACCTGCTGAAACCTGGAAGTACCAGGATGGGTTACCTCTGGGTTTCAGTGGTCACGCATGTGCAGAAGCACTAAATCGCAACTTTGCACATGCGCAGAAGCACCGATTCACAACCCGCACATGTGCAGATGCGCTGCTGCAGGTTGTGAACGCTGCAGGTTGCAAACATGTGCACAACCCAAGTGTTCACTGCATCTGCTTGGCCAATGTGAGAACAAGATACCGGACCAGGCAGGCCACTGGCCTAATTCAGCAGGCGGTAAGAGCCGTTTGGCAGAGTCACTTGAGAAGTTGTGGGTTCTCCTTCTCTGGGGTTTTGAAACAGAGGTTGGGTGGCCAGCAGGCAGCTCTTTAGCTGAGATTCCTGCATTGCAGGGGGTTGGACTAGATGACCCTGGGGGGTCCCTTCCAACTCCACAATTTTATGATTCTAACAACAACAACAACAACATGGTGGTGGCAGAACAGGGCCTCCTTCAGCTCCCGTCTGGAAGAACCAGTGGGAGTCTTTCCTTGCTGCTTGGAGAGGCCTGCCGCTTCCCTCTCTCCAAACCTTGGCCAGAGCCAAGCCCCTCTGCCTTTTATTTATTTTCTCCGCTTGCCATTTCTTTCTGCTCTCGATTCCTTTCTGCCTCTGGAGTGCAGCAGGGCTGTTTGGTCAGGCCTGGCGGCTGCAACCCATTCCTCCGGCAGCCCGCAGCTCTGCTTTCCATCACCTCCCTTACCACACACCGCTGGCTGCTCGGCCACGCTTAATTCGGCAAAGCTCTCCGGGACGCGGCTGGTGGGGGGAAGAGGCGCTCCTCGCCGAAAAGCTCGCCTGCCTCGTGCCCTCGGCAGCCGGTGCCCCCGTGGCTTCAACTCGAATCAGAAGCCACCCTCCGTTAAGCTGGGGAGGGACCCTCGCTTTCTCCCAGCCAAGAGGCTGCTTAGCCTCACCCTGACAGCCAAGTCCGGACACCTGCGGAGTCCAGCTGCAGGCTCTGCGGCACCAGCGGCAGCCGCACCTGGAAAGCATAAAGTATTTACAGTTCGGAACGAGAACAAACTCCCTCCGTGAAAATACTTGCAGGGGGATCTGCACTCTCTCAAAGGCTTGATGCAGAAAACATTTCTCTTCTGACAGCTCCGTTTGCCAGGGGGAGCAAACAGAGGGAAACAGGCTAGATCAGCCAGCGATTCTGGAGCCGTGATTCCTGCGTCGCAGGGGGCTGGACTAGATGGCTCTCGGGGCCCCTTCCAACTCTACTGTCCTGTGAGATTTTGCTGCTAACGTCACTGGCAAAGGAAGATGGCAGAGGGATGGGCAGAGTGGTCCTGATGGATCAGCCATGCAGGAGACCAGAAGAGTTACTCCAAGGCAGAATGAGCCCTGAAATAGGATGTCCTGGGCCCAGGGTTAACCCGATCAACGGTCCAGGTCCGGTCCCGAATCCAAGGGTTCTGCGAGGAGTCAGTCCAACAGGGCCAAGGCAGGTCACAAAGGCAGGAAACCAGGCAAGGGCAGGTACAGGATCTCAGGCAGGTTCCAGCAAGCAGCAATGTTGCTCCCACAACCTGGGTCGGGGTCCGACAGCCTTTTATCTTTGTCCGGGTAGCGGCTGGTCCTGATCCCCCGGTGACTCACCTCCCTGTTTCACCCGAAGGTGAGCACTCCTCCTGCAAGTACTCAGGTCTCTCCTCCTCTCAGACCTCAGTCTCTGTAGCTTGGGAGACGTCGGTGGGTTACTAGACCCAGGGGCCGCCTCAGCCTCCCCTGACCCAACCGGTAGTGGAGCAGCTGTAAGTGATGGCCCAGCTGGAGGCAACGAGGTCATCCCCACATCTGGAGCCAGGGCAGGCTCAGGCCCCTGATTCGGCCCAGCTGGGGCTTGTTGCAGGGGAACCTGTGCAGACTGGGGCTCTTCAGAATCAGGCCCCAGACTTGGTTCAGATACCACCTGAGGCAAAGGATTTGGTGCGGACTGAGACTCCTCTGGCTCTGAGTCTGAGCCCGAGTCCCAGGCCATCACATAGGGGACAAAGGTGACAATGACAAGCCCACTCCCAAAGAGCACCCTCTTTTCCACAACGGGTTGAGATCCTCCAAGGGGCACCAAATGCTGTTGTCACTGAGATGTGCCCCTCTGTCCCCTCTTCAAATAAGTGTAGTGACAGTTGTTCCCTCTTACCTGGCCTCTGCTGCCTGAGATGGCCGCTCCAGTCAACCTTAGGATATTTAGCTATTGGTCCATTTATTTATACCCACATTCATGGGCACCAACTCCTAGGGGCCAAGGTCCCTTCGTTGCCCCCAATAAAATATTTGAGGGGGCCATGGAAGATAGGGCTCTTGAAGGTCACTAGCCAGGGTGGTTGCACTCTGCCTCCGCAGTGAGAATGAGCAAGGCTTCTGAATCCCAGTTGCTGGAAACCTCAGGAGGAGTGAGTTGTGATTGTGCTCAGATCCTGCTCAGATCCTCAGGCATCTGGCTGACCACTGTGAGAACAGGAGGCTGGACCAGGTGGACCATTGGCCTGATCCACCAAGGTCTTTAGACGTTTTCATGTTCTTATAATTTTAACATCTTTATCCTATCTCCTCTATCTCACCTTTTCTCTAAACCACGGGGGTGGCCAACTTCCAAGAGACTGTGATCCTACTCACAGAGTTAAAAACTGGCAGTGATCTACCCCCTTTTTGGGGGTTCAGGTCAAAGTTGTTGAGCATCTTTAGGGAAGAGGAATGCAACGTTGATCTTTTTTAAGGAAGAAAAGCCCTGCTTTTGGTGGTTCAGGTCATTTTAGGGGTGCAGAGCAAAGATGTTGAGCTTTTTTTTAGGGGAGCCAAACTTGTTGAGCTTCTTTGGGGGGAGCCACTGATCTATCGGTGATCTACCACAGATGTCCAGTGATCTACCGATAGATCACGACCTACCTGTTGGACATGCCTGCTCTGAACAAACAAGCCCCAATTCTCGAAACCAGTGTTTCCCAAACCTGGGTCTCCAGCTGGTTTTGGGCTCCAATTCCCATCACCTCCTGCTAGCCAAGGATGATGGGAGTTGTAGTCCAAAAACAGCCAGAGACCCAAGTTTGGGAAACCCTGTCTAAACTAAGAAACCTCACCTGTTGTAGCTTTTCCTCAAAGGGCGGCTCCCTCCATCTCCTGGAGCTGATTTCATACAGCCAAACAGACAGGACTTGAAACACGCATCTGTGCAGAACTGGAACGGCACAGAACGGCCCTGGAAATGAGACGCGGACGCTGTTGATTTCTTTCTGATACAACCTCCTGAGGACAAGAAAACCTCATGTCCTCTGAGCTTTGCTGTCATCGCCTCCCACCAGCTTCACCCCATTGCACTTAAGGGATTCTTGCCTTGTCAAAGCACCACGGTGACAGGCGGGTGAGTCAGCGATGGGGTGTTTTCTTCGGTGCCCTCCGCCGATGAATCAGAAAGCAAAGAGGGAAAGCCAAGGCGGCTTCCTGCGGGGCTGCCCACCCTGGGACCTGATAAATCTGCCAGACAATTTATTTGATCTCTGAACTCATGGGTCCCTCGGAGGCCAGCTATGAAGTCTGCAAAAGCAATCAGATAATTAAAGAAGAAAAAAAACAGTCTCTAATAAGACATAGGCTTGGTCCTTCTCCAGGCAAGATTTATAGCACTGGGTGGAAAATCACTAGGGTTTAAAATGTTCTGCATAATCTTAGAGATGTGTGTGTGTGTACACACAGTTGGCATAAATATCTTTTTAAAAAGATAAACCCATTAGAAGATGGAGATAGGCTTGGGCTGCATTGAACGTTCACTCATATTTTGGTTGGGGGATTAATGCTTTTTGAATGGAATATTTCATGGGAAATCTCTATGGAAATAGATACCTTTTCCAACCCTTTTTGAAGACCATTTATTTCCCGTTCCTTCCCAGATTGGCCCTAGCTAATCAGAGAGCAGTGCACAGTTAATCTGTGGAACTCCCTCCCACAGGAGGCAGTGGGGGCGGCCAACTTGGATGGCTTTAAAAGAGGACGAGACAAATTCATGGAGGAAGAGAGGGCTATCGATGGCTACTAGCAGAGGTCGATTTAGAGCAGCACAACCGGTTCCCCTGCACTGGGTGTTGAGCCAAGGAGCGTCCCACTGGACATAGCTGCTATGACATAGTGCACATGCAAAACAGAAGGCAAGAGGGCAGAGGTACCAAATTTTGGCCTTGCACAGGGTGCTGCTGAACTATGAAAAACCCAAGTCTGCCGCTGCTAATAGCCACAATGTGCTGGACCCAGGGGGTAACCCAAGCAATGCGGTCCAGGTCCGGTCCCGAATCCAAGGGTTCCATGAGGAGTCAGTCTGACAGGGTCAAGGCAGGACACGAGGCAGGAAACTGGGCAAGGACAGGTACAGGATCACAGGCACGATCTAGCATACAGCAGTGTTGCTCCCACAACCTGGGGCAGGGTCCGAGAGCCTTTTATCTTTGTCAGGGTAGCGGCCGGTCCTGATCCCCTGGTGTCTCATCTCCCTGTCTCGCCTGAAGGCGAGCACTCCTCCTGTGAGTACTCAGGTCTCTCCTTCTCTCAGACCTGAGTCTCTTCAGCTCGGGAGACGTCGGTGGGTTACTAGACCCAGAGGCCGCCTCAGCCTCTCCTGACCCAACTGGTAGTGGAGCAGCTGTAAGTGATGGCCCAGCTGGAGGCAACGAGGGAATCCCCGCATCTGGAGCCAGGGCAGGCTCAGGCCCCTGATTCGGCCCAGCTGGTGCTTGTTGCAGGGGAACCTGTGCAGACTGGGACTCTTCAGGATCAGGCCCCAGACTTGGTTCAGATGCCGCCTGAAGCAAAGGATCTGGTGTGGACTGAGGCTCCTCTGGTTCTGAGTTTGAGCCTGAGTCCCAGGCCATCACACACAATGACTATGCTTTTCTCCATGCTCAGAGGCGCAATGCTGGTAACCCAAGGAAGGGAGAGTTGCTCTTGTGGTCAGATCCTGCCTGTGGGTTTCCTTTTGGGGCCTCTGGTTGGCCACAGTGAGACAGGAGGCTGGACTGGACGGGCCATTGGCCTCATCCAGAAGGCTCTTTTTATGTTCTTAAGAGGAAGCATGGTAGGAACGCACACACAATTGTGCTAGGGGCTAGTGTGCACCAAGATCCGCCTGCTAGCGGAAGGGTGGAGAAACTGGTGACATGGCAGCCTTGTTCCCTCTCTTAGCAATGAGCCTCTGGAGCATGGAAGCATTTTGAAAGCAGTTTGTCATACAGCTGGGTCTCAGGAGGTAGTGGGGAGGTTGGCAGTGCCTGCTTGACCTTGGCAAAAAGTCCTGTTGGCAGCCCTTGGATGTGTCTAACTAGCTTCCTTGAGCTCTCTGCTAGGGTATGGTTACCAGATTTTTCCCAGTGAATCCGGGGACACTTTCTTCTTCTTCTTCTTCTTCTTCTTCTTCTTCTTCTTCTTCTTCTTCTTCCTCTTCCTCTTCCTCTTCCTCTTCCTCTTCCTCCTCCTCCTCCTCCTCCTCCTCCTCTTCTTCTTCTTCTTCTTCTTCTTCTTCCTCTTCCTCTTCCTCTTCTTCTTCTTCTTCCTCTCCTCCTCCTCCTCCTCCTCCTCCTCCTCCTCCTCCTTCTTCTTCTTGAAGCTAAGTAGCAACAGGGAGTCAGTAGTGGGATGGTGAGGGCACAAGCACATATGCATATTGTATAAAGGTGCAAAGGCCTTCTTTCGCACCCTGTGAAACATAAATGTGCAGAGCTTTTTTTTAAAAAAATGGGCAACAGTGCGCTGCCCACCCGTGACTCCGCAGCCTTCCCCGATCTCCCGTCCCTTTCCCCCTCTGTTTGGGGGAGGCTCGGGAGTCATGGGCGGGTGGCTGTTGCCCAGGAGGGGTGCAAGGCGTACGGTTTCTCTGCCAGTCAAGGTGCAAAGCCCTTCTTTTGCTCCCTGTGAAACATAAATGCAGAGTTTTTTAAAAAACTGGGCAACAGCCAGCCGGCTGCAACTCCCGAGCCTCCCCCAATCAGTCAAAACAAAGGGGGAAGGGGGCAGGAGATCTGTACCACTGGATGTCCCCGGTTCCCCTTAGGCAGTGGCAGTGACTCACAATACACATCATATGGGGACTTCCGGAGAAGAAAAACGGCTGGTGTCACGGCAGTGAGCAGCTCCTGAAGCCAGCCAGAGCCAACTGCGTTACCAAGCTGGCTCCGGGCTGCTGAGGCTGAGGCTGCAACTGCCACGTTTTCCAGGGACAGATTTGCAAATCTGGGGACTGTCCCCGGGAACTGGGGACATCTGGTAACCCTATACTATGGCGCTTGTTGCTGCGTTAAAGAGCATCATGCTTAAACCTTGTCCCTGCCTGCACTCCTGCAAATAAAGGCATCTCACATCATCTAGGAGACTTGCTGGACCTCTGGGGAGATGCCACCTTTCCTGTCCCTGACACACAGAGGCTCTTATCAAGCCCATAGGAGGAGCTGGAGAGAGCTAGTTCAGCTCTGGAGCCTCATCTGATCCTGGGCTTTTATGGCCCCTGAGCTTCTGCCAATCATAGATTTACACCTCTTCCTTGAAATAATGCGAGTGGAAACACCGATTCCCAGAAATACCAGGAGCCTTGTTGGAAGGTCTCCACATCCTTCAACTCATGTTTTCACTCTTTTCGTTCCAGAAGATCATTTGGGAAGACTGGCTTTTGTTATGCCTTTTCAAGGTGAGAGACAGGAGAGCACTGAAGATGCTTCACTTAAGAGAGTCTCTTTTTTTTTTCCCAGGAAGAAAGAGGGGCAGCTCCCTTCAGACACTGTGGTTGGACACTGTGGTGGCCACCGACAGATCTTGCTCTTGGACATCAGAAGTGTTGAAACAACTGGAAAGGAAGGCTCCATCCTTCAAGTGATCTCCAAATATCACTGAAGAAGCTCTTGAATGGGGCTGGGCAATATCTGTGCCTCTGCAGATGTTGTTGGGCTCTGTCACTCATCCAGCATGGATGATGGTCAAGAATGAAGGCTCACAGGTTCCTCCTATATGCTCTGGAAAGAGAGTTATAGAATCATAAAACTGTAGAGTTGGAAGGGACCCAAAGGGTCATTCGACCCACTTCTCAAAATATCAATTTCAGAAGAACGGAACACTGAAGCAGAAGAGCATTTACTGTAATGTATGTCCAAAGCAAAACACTTGCAATGATACTTTTTTGTGGGGGGGGGGGAGGAAGAGAGAATGGAAGAACCTTCCGCTCACGAAACACGTGTTTGAATTTACGTGTCATCTATTGGTCCTGAAACATGAAAGATCTTGGTGTGCCGGGAACAGAGAGAAGCAGGTGGCCTGTCACTGGTGCAGAATTTCTGTCCAACTCATTATTAGGGAGGCCAGTGTCATTCACGCATAAGTGCATCCTGACCTCAAGACTGGTAAGAACCAGTTTAGGAGGAAGCTAAGGGCTCAACAACTCCAGATAAGGTGCAAGGAGGGCTCTCCATGTACAGTAAATAAATTGGATTAAGTAAGTGTTTTCAAGGACTGTCGTTGGATGAGAGGTGGTGGAGCGAGGGGGTGGCAGATGGTGGTTGGCCAGAGGATGGAACAGCCAAGTTCTCGCAGACGCCTAGGACTCTGTTCAAGAGTGCATTACTGAATAAAATCTGGCTAATTGGGAATTTCTTGCGAACCTCCCTACCTGACCCTCCCAAGAGGAATTTCTTCCACATCAGGCATGGAAGCACATCATATTGGCATTCCTGGGGTGGTTAGGGGTGGGTGGAAGGAGTCTAGTTTTTAAATGCTGTGGGCAATATTATCAATTCACTTTCAGTCTTTTGCATACCACCCTTTAGAGGTCTGGTTGTGCGGTTGGTGTGAATCAGCGCCAGGAACCGTGTAGAATGACAGCTCTGGGAGGATTTGGTGCTGGATGATGAAGGGTGTGACATGGCCGCAAATGCTTTCCAAGTCAGGGTTCAGGTGGCACAAGTAGGCTGAAATAAACCATGTTGTTGTTGTTTAGTCATTTAGTCGTGCCCGGCTCTTTGTGACCCCCTGGACCAGAGCACGCCAGGCACTCCTGTCTTCCACTGCCTCCTGCAGTTTGGTCAAACTCATGTTTGTAGCTTCGAGAACACTGTCCAACCATCTCATCCTCTGTCATCCCCTTCTCCTTGTGCCCTCCATCTTTCCCAGCATCAGGGTCTTTTCCAGGGAGTCTTCTCTTCTCATGAGGTGGCCAAAGTCTTGGAGCCTCAGCTTCAGGATCTGTCCTTCCAGTGAGCACTCAGGGCTGATTTCCTTCGGAGAGGTTTGATCTTCTTGCAGTCCATGGGACTCTCAAGAGTCTCCTCCAGCACCAGAATTCAAAAGCATCCATTCTTTGGCGATTAGCCTTCTTGATGGTCCAGCTCTCACTTCCATACATCACTACTGGGAAAACCGTAGCTTTAACTATATGGACCTTTATTGGCAAGATGATATCTCTGCTTTGAAATAAACCAAGGGGGTGTTTAAAGGCATCGAGCAGGAAATCTATTTAGACCAGGGATCCTGATCACAAGGGAAGTGAGCAAGGAACTCTACAATTCTATTATTCTACGCAATTTTAACGTTTTCTCATGGCTGCTTTGGCCTGGCTGGGTTGTGCCTTCTTTAAGTCTTGCCCATAGTGCATGGGAAAATGTATGTGTAGCCCTGGGCTCCTGGTTTGGGAGGTCAGTGCAAAGCTGTTGCTGTTTCCTGCACTGCAGACTATTTCGGGTTTTGCAGACTATTTCAGACTGGGTGCTGGCTGCTCCCCTTACTCCGTAGCTCTCCATGGACATATCAACAGGTTTTTTTTGGGGGGGGCATAAGTTGGCCAAAGCCCCCAAACAATCCCTGCATCAGATTCAGTTGGGATAAATCCTCTCCTCCTACAGAAGCTCTTTCCTCAAGATTCTGCACATGTTCTGCATCCAAGCAAAAATCTCCGAATCCATATTGAATTTCCCTGTAGGCAAAACTCAGTTGAGACATCTCAGGCGGTGTTTGTGTGTGTGAACTCTGTTGTGGGGGAAATGTTTTCTGATTCCTATTACAAGTCTGTGTTGGTTCCTTGGAAATTTCAAGCCAGGACCTCCAAATTAGACTTGATATTTTTTTAGCTGTAAAAGTAAAAGGCTCCTGCCTCCAAAAGGAACTTGGCTTCAGAGAAGTGGCCCCGAACCTCCTGCCAGGCAGAGAACCTATTGCTGCAAAAAGGGGTGGGTGGGTTGTCTATTCAGGTGGATCCTCCCTTGTCCCCTCTAATTAGTTCCTCGGATAACTTCAAGTTATCCTCACGATTCCTTGGACCTGGAGAGCTTTGAGAAAGTCTGCATGGAACAGCTTTAGCTTCAGACTCGGGTACGAGCCAGTGGCCTCAGCGTGAACCCGTAATCCTGGCCTCCGAGTAACAACTGTGAAAAATCAAGGCCGATCATTTCCATTTTTCATATTGATGCCTTTGGCTTGGCAGTCCACTTTTCCTCTCTCTCTCTCTCCCTCTCCGCCCCCCTCCCCACTACGCTGTTTTCTCAGTTGCGAGAAAAAATCAGCACGGACAAATTCAGCAGTCCAAGCTGTAGAAAGATGTCCTGATGATGGAGGCTCCCTGGAGAGGCTTTAAAATCATTTAGAGCGGGGAAGGTTTTCTTCACTCGGAGTGCTTTGAACATGGAGAAACAGGCAAACATCCTTGGCGAGGCGTCATGTTGGAGAACGCTGCGCAGAGCCAGCGGAGGGGGTTATTGCAAAAATGTTCCACCAACAGCAGTTAACAATTCTTATCCACCTTTTTTAAAAAAACCAAACCATTTTGCTATTGGATTTTGTACATTCAGTTTCTGAGAGTGAAAAGGCCATGATCCAGCGGGGAAGTATCCTGCCCAATCCTCATTGCCCATTAATTCTGAGAACTGGAATTCTTGTTGTTGTTACTGCCTTTTCGCCAGACCAGGACCCAAGGGGTCTCACAAAGGTTTAAACAAGCACAAGTAAAACATAGAAAGCTAAAAAAGAAAACAGTAACCAAACTCTACAAGAATTAAAACAATGAAAAATATATATTACAATTTATAACAATAACAATAATAAATAAAATAATAAAATACAGTTAATAAAAGCAGCACAGCATATTAAAAGACCTCTCCTTAAAAAAAACAGCTGGTTTACAAAGGCCTGTTGGAATTAAACAATGGTCAGTTGATGTCTCTTTTTAACTTTCTTTGAAATGTTTTAAACTGTTTTATTGCAGTTTATTGTGATATGTTTTTATAGCTTTGGGCTTTTTAAACAATACAGCGGCATACAAATATTTTTATAAATAATATTTATAAGAAATTAATTCATTTATCTGCGCCGCCTTGGACAAAAGGGGTTGGTGTTGGTGTTGCTACAGCGAAACCTCGTGCACAGACTCTGGCCGGCTGCTCCTTGAAAACTCCCAGCCACCATTTGCGGAGGCTGCTTCCCTTCCTCCAGCCCTTCCAAGCGGCCTTTTGCAGAAAGGCCCCGGGACCTTTTCCCAGGTTCACGAAGCTCGTCTCAGGCACACTCTGCAGAAAAGCTCTCTGGCTCCAGCCGACGTGAGATCCAATTTCCCCTTTTAAATTCCCAAGATTTTCCGTTCCCAGAACTGTGCTCTGAACGTATTTATTCCAGCTCGGGTGATGGCGAGGCCCAGATTGCTCGACACAGCCTCTCCTGCCTTCCAGAGACTTGTCAAAGGGCCTGTTGTTATTCCGCGGCCGAAGCCTCTGCTTTTTACGGCTTACGGCGCGTCCCTAGATTTAATTTAGATCAGGGATAATTGGGAAAGGAATGTCCGCGCTGGAGGTAGCTGCAGGGGCAGCCGTTACCGAGAGGCCACGCGAGGCCACGGCGGGCAGCAGGGAAGGGCAGGTTCTGCTTACAGGGCACGATCCGCGGGACGTTCTCCTGCACAAGCCCCCTTGTAAGGAGCGGGGAGTGCGCAGTGGGCTTGCTCAGCTCCCATCGACTGCAGCAAATTGTGTGCAGGAAAATGTCTCTGTGGATTGTGGCCCCAGGTTAGTGAGTTTGCAGTGCCCTTTGGATTTTCTCCCCCAAGCACTGCCATAAACTCAAAGTCAATGCATCATGATTGTAGGGTTGGAAAGGGCACCAAGGGTCATCCATTCCAACCCCCGGCAATGCAGGAATCTCAGCTAAAGCATCCTGGACAGATGGCCACCCAACCTCTGTGGGAAAGTTCAGGGAGGCAGGAGAGGATATCTTGTTTATTAATATCCTTCCTAACTTGCGCCAGCAAGCTCTATAACGGAGCAGAGTTTTACATTCCCCTTTTAAACGCACAGCATGTAGCTGGTTGCAGGCTTGTTTAAGCCTCTCAGTATCAGATTCCTGGCAAGCCCCCTTATATCCCCCCTAAAAGCATAAACACGCCACAATCTTGTGTAAAGTATATAAAAGACGTTTACTCACACATTCAGTTCACAGATGGATCCCTGAAGGCAGACTTAGTTACAAAGTATATACATATGGATCTCATCCCAGTGGCTGCAGACTGGCAGTCACTGCTGTTCACACAACGAAAGGAAAATGGAGAAGAGTCGAAAAGAAGGAAGTGTGATGCGTGCCTTGCCCTTTTGTTACCTGGGCAGGTAAGGTCACGCCCACCTCTAGTCGCACGCAAGAGGAAGGATGCTCCAGGCCAGGAGGAAACAGGAAGTTTTCAACTGGCTGGACCAAACATTCCCCCACATGTCTTCTCTAGGAAAACAAGGAATGTTGTACTTGACTGCTACTTATGTATCACATCCCACAACCTCTGGTTAAAAACCTACAAGGAAGGAGAGACCACCACTTTCTAACTGGAGATGGAGAGTCGGAAGTCTGCTTGCTGGAGGCTTGCTGGAATTATGCTTTCTGGATCACGGGGACCAAAGATTATTTATTTAGGAACTGGGATGGATAACAACAACAACAACAATTTATTATTTATACCACGCCCATCTGGCTGGGTTTCCCCAGCCACTCTGGGCGGCTCCCAACAGAATATTGAAAACACGATAAAACATCAAACATTAAAAACTTCCCTAAATAGGGCTGCCTTCAGATGTCTTCTAAAAGTCAGAGAGTTATTTATCTCCCTGACATCTGATGGGAGGGTGTTCCACAGGGTAGGTGCTACCACCGAGAAGACCCTCTGCCTGGTTCCCTGTAACCTCACTTCTCACAGGGAAGGAACCACCAGAAGGCCCTCAGAGCTGGACCTCAGTGTCTGGGCTGAACTATGGGGGTGGAGACGCTCCTTCAGGTATACTGGGCCGAGGCCGTTTAGGGCTTTCAAGGTCAGCACCAACACTTTGAATTGTGCTCTGAAATGTACCGTGAGCCAATGTAGGTCTTTCAGGACTGGTGTTATGTGGTCTTGGCCACATTCTGATGGAGCGAAGACCAGCAAAGCAGAGGCTGTGTTAGTTTGTGGGAGATGACCAGAGTCCTTGCAACAACAAAGCAACACCCCTGAACCCTTCCATGGAGCTAGGCTTGCCCCCCCCCCAGGAAAATGACCCCGTTTTTGGACAAAAGTGTTCCCTATTCCATTTGGACTTCAAAGAGGACGCCTTTCCCCCCTGTATTTGAGATTGGCCAGCCCCAAATGATGGTTGCGTTGCCGGTAAGGAGCCTGACCCAGCGCAAGTGACTATACAGAGAAGGCACGACCTTCTCTCCATCTCTCCCGCCTCCTTTCGTCCCTCTTGCTGGTGCTCCTCCTCAGCCGCCACCCATTGGTCCAACCTGGTACAGGTCCATCACCACTTGGGCCCCTCTGCCACCCGACCTGACCTCTCCTCCCCCCTCCTCTTCCTCCAGCCTCGTGTCTCTTCCAATGCCAGCATGGGGGAGAAGCTGGGGCCATCTACCCCAGCCTCTGCCCATTTAGATGAGTCAAAGGGAAGAGCGGGGCAGGAAGCCGAATGCAGGGAACCCCCCTCCATGAAGGGAGGGAGATTTGGGTGTCATGAGATAGTATTGTGGGATGTGAAACACAAGAGCAGTCAAGTACAACATTCCTAGAGAGAACATGTTTGCACATGGGGAGGAATGTTTGCCCAGCCAGCAGGTAAACTTCCTGTTTCCTTCTGGGCTGGGACAGACTTCCTCTGCATGTGACTAGAGGTGGGCGTGGCCTCACCTGTGCAGGTAATGACAAAAGCACAGGGCAGGGCAGCCATCTCTCTCTCTGTGACTACATGCATTGAAGAAGCAACATCTCCTTAGCCAAAGATGCTCTCTTGGCCGCCAGCCAAGAGAGGACAAAGGGACTGTCTTCTTATGAGATAGTTTAGCTTACTTTTCCAAGCTAAGTCTGCCTTCTGGGATCCCATTGTGAACAGAATGTGAGTAAACTCTTTTTATACTTTTATAGAAGACTGTGTCGTGTCTTATCTTTTATGAGGGAATAAGGGGGAAATACCAGAACAGTTATTATAGAGGCTTTAGCGAGCCTGAGCAAATGCATCCACTGTGAGTTTGAAAGGGGGAATGTTACTCTGCTAAATTGTGACCTGTCCTTTATTTTGCCTGACCTGCCCAGCATTTCATCAGTCCAAAGGCTGGGAACCCTCCATGGGGCACAGAATCTGGCCCTGCAGCCCCAGCTCAGCTAGAGATCAGTGGCTGCCACGAGAGCCCCCGGGCATCCCTTTGGGTCGGGGAAAAGCACAATCAATACCTCATGCGACTGGAACGCGATGGCAAGCTCTGCGAGGGAGCGACGTGGTGCAATTTCTCTGCCGTCTTTCTGCCAACGTACTGAGGTTCAGAGCTCCACCACTTCATGGGAAACAGAAACCCAGCTATGCTAAAAGGCTCTTTAATGGGCTGCAGATTGGAATGGTTTTGCTGTCCTAAGTGCCACCGGGGCACCGGGGCAGCGCGGTCCCTGATCAGAAGGTGCCACCAACTGGCCTTGCCATGCCAAGATCCGCTTCAGCCTTTGCCCTCCCAAATTAGCTAATAAATTCACAAGCTGCTCTCTGTCGGAAAGAGGTGTCCCCGACCAAATATACCCAGCAGCAGTTCTGTGGGTTGAGGATGTGCTGACCTTGCCAGCTTCTGCAAATGTTGGCCTGGCGAGCCCAAAGCTGCCAAACCACAGGCAGGCATGAGTGGAAAAGGATCTGTGTGGAGCACAAAACAAATTGGTTGATCCCTCTTCAGGTGCTGGCCACGATGACAGATCAGCTCCCAGAGGCAGATGCTGTCAGGCTCCCAGACTTTGCCACGGAATCACTGAATCGCAGAGCTGGAAGGAACTCCAAAGGTCATCCAGTCCAACCTGCTGCTGTACATAAAGAGGATGCAAAAGGAAAACAGGCTGCCATTCGTTCCATCCCATGTTTGAACATTAGAAAGGGAAGCGGATTCTCAAACATGCCCTCTTACTCTAATTTTGATTGGGGAAAAACTCACAGTGACATAGTGTGATGGTCTGGGACTCGGACTCAGACTCAGACCCAGAAGAGTCTCAGTCTGCACCGGATCCTTTGCCTCAGGTGGCATCTGAACCGAGTCTGGGGCCTGATTCTGAAGAGCCTCAGTCTGCACAGGTTCCCTTGCAACAAGCACCAGCTGGGCCGAGTCAGGGGCCTGATCCTGCCCTGGCTCCAGATGCAGGGATGACCTCGTTGCCCTCAGCTGGGCCATCACTTACAGCTGCTCCACTATCAAATTGGGTCAGGGGAGGCTGAGGCGGCCCCTGGGTCTAGTAGAAGAAGAAGAAGAGTTTGGATTTGATAGTAACCCACCGACGTCTTCCGAGCTGCAGAGACTGAGGTCTGAGAGCAGGAGACACCTGAGTACTTGCAGGAGGAGTGCTCGCCTTCGGGCAAGACAGGGAGGTGAGTCACCGGGGGATCAGGACCGGCCGTTGCCCTGACAGAGATCAAAGGCTGTCGGACCCCGCCCCAGGTTGCGGGAGCAACATTGCTGTTTGCTAGATCCTGCCTGAGACCCTGTGCCTGACCGTGCCTGGTTTCCTGCCTTGGCCCTGTTGGACCGATGCCTCGTGGAATCCTTGGATTCGGGACCGGACCTGGACCGCGTTGCTTGGGTTACCCCCAGGCACAGCACACGTAGCTCAGTCTTGCAAAACATGAAACCTTTAATCTCAGGATCATGAATTGGAGCCCCACGTTGGGCAAAAACGTTCATGCATTGCAGGGGGTTGGACTAGATGACCATTGGGGTCCCTTCCAACTCTGATTCTTTGATCTTTGATCAACCTCCCATGATCTATCAATTTTGGCCAGAGCGTTTGGTCCATCTAGCCATGGGAATGCGGCCCTTCATTGGTCTTTGGGCTCCATCCAGCTCCCATCTGCCCTAGGTCTTGGCACGGCCAATAACAAGTCACGACCTGCAGGGACGTTCTCTTGCACAAGCCCCCTTGCAAGGAATGGGGACCGTGCAGTGGTCTTGCACAGCTGCCATTGCCTGCAGCCGAACGTATGCCTCCTGGTTGCTGAACGAAAGGGCAGGTCTGAATTCCCTCTCTGAGGTTCGTTTCTATGAAAGCGGTTTTTCGGCTGAGGTCTGACTCTCAACCGCAGTGCTCCTTCTGAGCAACTCTGAGCGCCTGCTATTTCTGGTTCCTTGTAGGATCTCCACGTCATCCAGCCCAAATTGCTTGGCACGGCATTCGCTCCCTAAACCAGAGTCTAATTGGATGTGTTGGATGGTCTGGAAACTCCTAAGCCGTTTTAATGATGATCTCATGGCTCCCAAGTACCTGTCATTCAAAAGGGCATCCTATATCTGCTTTCCTAATTCCTTAAAGCTGTTCCCCTTTCCCCCGCGTTGGCTCAGCGAGCTCTGTTTACGCCTATCTTTCTTGGAGACCTCACGTCTCAATGTTTTGAACGTGGAAAGGATTATTTGAGAAGGCATGTGGGTTCTGCGCTTTCGACGAGAGAGAAGCACATCTTTAAAAGGAAAACTACCCCAGCGTTCGGCACACACATGTGTGCACGTTCTTGCAATTCATCATTTTTCTTCTTCTAATTAAACAATTGGGTCATAAGTTGTAGCATCAGGACCACAGGCGGTCCTTGGTGCATTTTGATGATCCCCAGACCATAATGAAAATGATAAGGAGGAAAGCTGGAGGGAAAGATGTGTCTTTAATGTTGCTTCCGCAAGCTGAAGAAGCAAGCCACTTTTCAGTTCAAAGTCGCTTGCCTCTTCAGCAAAGCAAACAGTTGTCATGGAAGCTTCCCAGGGGTGAGCAGGGTTCTCCCGCCTGCACGCCTGGAGCCCCCGTAAATCCCAACTACAAACGACAGTTGCATCCCAGAAGTGGAGAGAGCGCTTTCCTGCCTACTAAGGACGAGGGAGAAATTTGTTCAGTTTGCACGCCGTGAACCAATTCGCAAACCGAAACACAGTGCTCCTTGGAAAATTGCAGACCTCCAGGTTTTGTGATGTAAAGAAAAACAATATACCGTATTTTTCGCTCCATAAGGTGCACCGGACCATAGGGCGCACCTAGTTTTTAGAGGGGGAAATCAAGAAAAAAAATCTTATTTCCCCCCCAGTCCCAAAGAGCAGCGTACAGGCTGCGCGCAACCTCTCCCTGCCGGAGGGGTTGCGCATGGCTATGGCACAAGCCAAGACAGAAGCCATAGCCGTGTGCAGCCTCTCCCTGCCGGAGGGGCTGCGCGCGGCTATCCCTGAAGCCTTCTGAGCGTAGCGCAAGTTCCCGCTGTGCTCCTCAGGCTTCGGGTTCCTTTTGCTGAAGCTGGGAGAGGAAGACTCTCCTGGCTTCAGTGAAAGGAACCTGAAGCCTCCAGAACGCAGCGGTAACTCTCGCTGTGCTCCAAAGGCTTCAGGCGGTTTTCCCTGAAGCCTGGAGAGTGAGAGGTGTTGGTGCGCACCGACACTTCTTGCTCTCCAGGCTTCAGCGAAAGCAACGCGAAGCTTCCGGAGCGCGGAGGGAGCGCTCCCTCTGCGCTTCGGGGGCTTCGCGTTGCTGTCGCTGAAGCCAAGGAGCCTGCATTTGCTCCATAGGAAGCACACACATTTCCCCTTAATTTTTGGAGGGGGAAAAGTGCGTCCTATAGAGCGAAAAATACGGTAAATATAGAAAAGAAAAGAAGAAGAAGCTCATAGTCATGAAAACAATGGTGGGAATGCTGTGTGCCATGACTGCCTCCTGCAGAAATGAGTTCCATAGGTTAACTATGCAGCACATGAAAAAGTAATTTACTTTATCTGAATCTGGCAACAATGTGCTTCTTTATTAGATGTCCACTTTACCTACTCTCTCGGTGCCACGTATAATTTTACACATATCCATCACATCTTCCTCGCGTTTTCTCTCAGCTCAAAAGTGTCCAATGCTGAAAGCTTTCATCCCAGGCTAGTCTCTCCAAGATCCACTTGGTCACCTGGGCCGACCTTTCCAGAAGCTTTCCCAGCCCTGCCACCTCCTTTTCGAGGCGAGGCTTCCCCTTGCTTCTCTCCAGCCTCTGGTCCCGATGAGGAGGCGGGCAAACCAGAGGCGATAACCTTCTCGCCGCAGCCTTGACTCCCCAAGGTTTCCTTTCAGCGCTGTCAGCAGAGTCGCATCTAAGCCGCTCGTTCTTTTGTTACAAGAAGCGACCGCGGCGGTTCTGCCAGCTGCAGCATCTGGAGCGGAACTTATCTCCGACTGATCCGCAGCTTTGCAACGTAGCAGATCCTGGAAGAGGCCGGTGTGTGTGTGGAGAGGCAGAGATCCTTGGCCAGCCCAGATGCTGGAAGCGCACAGAGGATAATTCAAAATACTTTCTTTCCTTTGCATTACCTGCACCTGTCGTTTCGAAAGATGCCTTTTATATGACCTCCATCAGCACGCTGGTGGAAATTCCCCTTTATTTTATTCTTACCACTGTATTTACTGTATTTATTTATTGGGAAAAGCCCCGGCTCACGGTCCACCCTGAGCTTGGCAGCGATGGCCCTGGCAGGGAAAATAGGGGCATTCTGGGATCAAATCAGATAATAATAATAATAATAATAATAATAATAATAATAATAATAATAATTTATTATTTGTACCCCGCCCATCTGGCTGGGTTTCCCCAGCCACTCTGGGCAGCTTCCAACAAAGACTCAAAATACACTAAGATGTCACACATTAAAAACTTCCCTGAACAGATAGTTGTTTATCTCTTTAACATCTGATGGGAGGGCGTTCCGCAAGGCGGGCACCACTACTGAGAAGGCCCTCTGCTTGGTTCCCTGTAGCTTTGCTTCTCGCAATGAGGGAACCGCCAGAAGGCCCTCGGCGCTGGATCTCAGTTTCCGGGCAGAACGATGGGGTGGAGACGCTCCTTCAGGTATACTGGGCCGAGGCCGTTCAGGGCTTTCAAGGTCAGCACCAATATTTTGAATTATGCTTGGAAACGTACTGGGAGCCAATGTAGGTCTTTCAAGACTGGTGTTATATGGTCTTGGCGGCCGCTCCCAGTCACCAGTCTAGCTGCCGCATTCTGGATTAGTTGTAGTTTCTGGGTCTCCTTCAAAGGTAGCCCCACATAGAGTGCATTGCAGTAGTCCAAGCGGAAGATAACCAGAGCATGCACCACTCTGCCAAGACAGTCCACGGTGGCACGGCTTTTGCAATTCTGAGACAGTCCCTGGAAAACCAGGACACTTGGAGGGTATGCCATATTTATATCTGTAGACAGTGCTTTTTCCTGGGGGGATGCAGGGGTATACATACCCCTAAACATTTTGTGACTCTAACGGGAGAAGAAACTAAAAAAAAAATTACATTTCTTCTCTTGAACGGTGAATCGTCAGTTCCATTGCTTTCCCCAGTGTCCATTTACTGAATCCGCCCCCCCCATTTGAACTGTAAAATGGTGGTTTTCTTGAGTCAAAATGAGAGTACCTCTAAACTTTTTTTTTTTAAAGAAAAAAGCACTGTCTGTATATCTATACTCTTGGCCACCTGGGAATTCAAGACCCCCACTTGCCCTCGGATGAGGCCAGGCAAGCCTGGAGACTTGGCGGTTGGAATAGATGACCGCCTGGGTTCCCTTCTACAATTCAGTTCTATGCTTCTAAGGTCAGCCACGGCTCTCTCCTCCTCCTCTCCTCTACACCCTTCAAGGTCCGTGTCTGCGTGGCCAACTGGAGACACGGCTGCGTAATTACAGCCAAAGTCTTTAGAGCTATTTCCAAGCCCCCTCTCGGTTTTCCTTCCCGTCCCAGGAATGCAGAGCCGTAAGTGGCAGCCTCTGAGAGGACGGCTATAAATAGAGATGCGCTGTGGCTTCCCCTCTGACCCTCCTGCATTGCATTCTCTCCTCCGTTGCTGCTGCTGGGCCTATTATGGCCTAGGCGACCACATCAAGACCTGGCGAGGAACGTCTTGAGTCGCCAAAGAAAGGAGAGGGAGCCCCGTGCAGACAATGGGCCTCTGTGCACAAGGAGACATGTTCCTGGAGAAACTGCTCACAACAGGAGGCCTGTCTGCATGTTGTTGTTGTTTAGCTGTTTAGTCGTGTCCGCCTCTTCGTGACCCCCTGGACCAGAGCACGCCAGGCACTCCTGTCTTCCACTGCCTCCCGCAGTTTGGTCAAAATCATGCTGGTCGCTTCGAGAACACTGTCCAACCATCTCGTCCTCTGTTGTCCCCTTCTCCTTGTGCCCTCCATCTTTCCCAACATCAGGGTCTTTTCCAGGGAGTCTTCTCTTCTCCTGAGGTGGCCAAAGTCTCGGAGCCTCAGCTTCAGGATCTGTCCTTCCAGTGAGCACTCAGGGCTGATTTCCTTCACAATCGAGAGGTTGGATCTTCTTGCAGTCTGTGGGACTCTCAAGAGTCTCCTCCAGAACCAGAATTCAAAAGCATCAATTCTTCGACGATCAGCCTTCTTTATGGTCCAGCTCTCACTTCCATACCTCACTACTGGGAAAACCATGGCTTTAACTATATGGGCCTTTGTTGGCAAGCTCATGTCTCTGCTTTTTAAGATGCTGTCTAGGTTTGTCATTGCTTTTCTCCCAAGAAGCAGGCGTCTTTTAATTTTGTGGCTGCTGTCACCATCTGCAGTGATCATGGAGCCCAAGAAAGTAAAATCTCTCACTGCCTCCATTTCTTCCCCTTCTGTTTGCCAGGAGGTGATGGGACCAGTGGCCATGATCTTCGTTTTTTTGATGTTGAGCTTCAGACCATATTTTGCACTCTCCTCTTTCACCCTCATTAAAAGGTTCTTTAATTCCTCCTCACTTTCTGCCATCAAGGTTGTGTCATCTGCATATCTGAGGTTGTTGATATTTCTTCCGGCAAACTTAATTCCGGCCTGGGATTCATCCAGCCCAGCCTTTCGCATGATGAATTCTGCATATAAGTTAAATAAGCAGGGAGACAATAACCCCCTTTAAAGCCATCCTGGTTGGTGGCCGTCTTTGCCTCCTGCTGGAATGAGCGCCATCGTTTGGCTATGGCCAACTGATGAAGTCCCCCTGGTAACTGAATAGCACCCATGAGTGTATGTCCAAAGAAACACAGAACTGGAGAGTTTGAAGGGTCCCCAAGGGTCATCCAGTCCAACCCCCTGCCATGCAGGAATCACAAAACCAATCCTGGTCCGACTGCACTAGCTACCAATTAGTTTCCGGGCACAATTCAAAGTGCTGGTTTTGACCTATAAAGCCTTGAACGTCTTAGGACCGCAATACCTCAAGGACCGCCTTTTTCCATATGAACCTCCCTGGACCCTGAGATCATCTTCTGAGGCCCTTCTTCATGTGCCTCCTCCTTGAGAGGTCTGGAGGGTGGCAACACAAGAACAGGGCCTTCTCTGCTGTGGCTCCCCATCTGTGGAAGGTTCACCTGGCACCTTCATTGTACACCTTTAGGCTCCAGGCAAAAGAATTCCCTTTTAACCAGGGCTTTGATTGATCTGACTGACATCCTACGGCCTTTTAAAATGTGTCTCTCTTTTTTTTTTAGGGGGGTGTTATTGGGTTGTAACTTTTATTTTTATTATATATACTGTGGTTTTTATGTTGGTCTTTTCTGTGAACCGCCCTGAGACCCCTGGGCATAGGGCAATATATAAATTCAATAAATAATAATGATAAATAATGATAACTAAATCCCTGCCCTCGGGCACGAGGAGGATATGTGGGGTGGGCAGAGGAGCAGGAAGGATCAATGAAGGGTGTCGTCTTTCAATGGGGAACAGGGAGCAAGACTGTGACTGGAATCAAGTGGTTCTAACACATGCTAAAGGTAAAGGGACCCCTGACCATTAGGTCCAGTTGCGGCCGACTCTGGGATTGCGGCGCTCATCTCGCTTTACTGGCCGAGGGAGCCAGCGTACAGCTTCCGGGTCATGTGGCCATCAGGACTAAGCCTTTTCTGGAGAACCAGAGCAGCACACGGAAACACTGTTTACCTTCCCGCCAGAGCGGTACCTATTTATCTACTTGCACTTGGACATGCTTTCAAACTGCAGGGTTGGCAGGAGCAGAGACAGAACAATGGGAGCTCACCCCATTGAACTGCCAACCTTCTGATCGGCAAGCCCTAGGCTCTGTGGTTTAACCCACAGTGCCACCCGCGTCCCTAACACATGCCAAAGGGGGTGGCAAATCAATATAAAAATAAGTGGCTCTTAGCCCTAAGTAGGTTCCCCTCCACCCAATGGCAAATGTTCCTTTAACGCAACTAGGGGACACATGAATGTTAGAAGAGACGCTGACAAATATATATATAATCTCAGTGCTCTCTGTTCATCCGAGCCAATGTAAATGGATCTGGGCAACAGTAAGTTTATTGTTCCCAAGTCCTAACCAGATTTCAGCTGTTTTCTTAAGTGAGCAAATGTATGTTTTGGAGCGGAAGGTCCTGACAGTGTGAAGTAAAAAGCTCATATGTTAAAGATACTTGGGGATGTTACCTCCTCATTCATTTGCGTCGGCCGGCTTGCAGTTCCTTGGCAGCGAGAGCTTTGTCTGAGAGGCACGTGCAGGAAAATGTCGGGGGGTTGATTCCGAAGCAAAGAGCCCCTTTTATGTAACCTCAATCCTCAACCCTTATCTCCTGGAGGCTCTGCAAGGAAGTCACAGTCACCAGTGGCGTAGTGTGTGTGAGGGGGACACAGGGCGGTTGTCCCAGGCGCAAAATTGCCAGGCGTGCAAAATTTCAACACCTGGCTCTCCGTTTCTTCAAAACGACTTCTCCATGTGAACCAGGAAGACACCTCTCCAGACAATGGAACGACTCTTCTTTTCTTATCTCTGTGGTCTTCTGGGTGATGCAGACACTGTTAGGCAGCTAAATGTGCATGTGTAATCCATCCATTTGCATGGACAGGCAGAGTCCCCCAAACCCTGGGCGGCCCCCATGTGGAATAACGACTCAAGACAATGTGATATGGGATTAAAATTGGCCACAACTTTATTATGTTTCAGATGTGGGTCGCCCTTGGCTCAGGCATTGGGCATTTATCCCTCCCATTTCCCCGTCGGGGTTGTGGGGAACATCAGGGTTATCCAGTGTGTGTGTGTGTGTGGGGATGGGCTGGCTCTGGAGAACATATGTTCAAGCAGAGAGATCCCGCCCCCGTTATGCCACCATCGCAGAGGAGAGCAATGACAACCTCTAGGCGTACGGCCAAAGCCTCGCCTCAAACAACCCCTTTAACAGGGAACCCTGGTATCGCCGCCACAAAGAGGAGGGGGACGTGGGTCACCGCTGCACGCCACCCCACCCCCCATTTAGGGAAGGTAGACTAAAATATTCTGCCCAAGGCCTGAGTCCGCCAAAATTGTGACTTTTGCCACGGGAAAGGCAAACCTGCCAATGCAGGAGAATTCCTTTCCGGCCCTTCAACAGCGACCTTGACGTAGCAGCGCCTGCGTACCTGTGGAGAAAAGGTTAACCTGCAAAAGAAGTCTTAACTGAGAGTGGGTAGGGTGGGAGAAGCTCTGTAGCCAACTGACGATTCCCAGGTAAGATCCTCCCCCTATTGTGCGGTCAGGTGGTCCTTCCCCCTACCTGGCCTGATCACCTTGGCAACGCCTCCCCAGGCGGGATTGGGCAACTGCCTGAGGTAGGCGGAGACCTCCAGGTATCCCACCTGGGGAAGGTGAAGCTAAGCCTGTGCCACATAGGGTCCAGGGGGTTGCACGCAACCATGCAAAGGGGGCCCCCCATTTAATGTGGGGAGCAGTCATTCCTTCCTCCCCACCCACGCTATGCCACTGGCTGAATGAATTTTTTGTATCTGTCTTCACAATGGAAGACCCAGGGCAGATCCCAGCACCTGAACTACCTTTTGCAGGAGGGAAGTGCTTTCTGCACGACCGCAGGCACTGGCAACCCACGCTATGCCACTGACAGCCCCAGCCATAAGAACATCAGAGGACCCAGCTGGATCAGGCCAATGGTGTCCCATCTCATCCAGTCATCCAGCACCCTGTTCTCTCTCTCTCTCTCTCTCTCCTTTATTGTTCATAATTGCATCCATACAACAGAAACTTGAATTCATTGTTATCCACAACTCAGTCATAAAATACACACACACACACACACACACACACACACACACACACAGATTTTCTAACAATAAATGTTCTTCATCAAAATTTGATTTCCTGTTCTTTCCATATTCCATTCTTTTTAATAAGCTTGTTGCTTATCTTAACTATTTATTTAACAAATATATATATATTAAAAAACATTTACATTTTCCTTTGACATACACTTTTTACAGAAATTACTCAAAGGCTACAGCTGTGTTCAGATTGTGGCAATTATTTTTTAAATAGCTCTTCAGAGATTCCCAGGTTGAAATAAACTCTTGTTTAGGCTTATCTTTGATTTTTTTCAGAGAGGCTAGCTAACTCGGCGTATTCTACCAACGTCAATATCCATTGAGGTCTAGTTGGGATTCTGCCGCTCTTCCAATATTTTGCTGTGAGTATCCTCGCGGCAACAGTAGCATATAAGAAAAGTTTCCTTACATTTCTAAGGATATCCCTAGATTTTGTTTTCTGCCATCTTCTCAATTTTTCCATCTTCTTTTCTCCACATCTCCACATCAGGATGCTTAAAAAAAAGCCTTGTGAAAATTAACCAGCATTTTACCCAATTTCTCCCATTAAATACATTTGTGCATACTCGTTTGCCTAAGGGCTTGTCCACACTTCGGCTTTTCCCATGCCTAGAAAGTCTGGGTCCCAGAGCTTTGGGGCCTTTGCTCTGCTGCTTTCCCCTGGAAAACCTGCTCTTTAGCGATAAATCGGAACAAAAGGCAACCTGCAGAAAATCCGAATACTGTCTGCCCCCATTCAACTCTAAACCAGGGGTTTTCCTGCAGCGCGGCAAATGGATAAGCCCCCAAATACACATTTTTGCAAAACATTTCTCCCCAATGTAACACCTTTTTGCATTTTATATATGCACTGATATGAAGACCATACTCGAGTAAATGAAGTTTTTGTACACATTGCACCGCACAATTTAGAGAGGTGTTCATTTTGAGGATGGCTGGATTATGTTTGACATATTGTTTCAGAAAGTCTTAATTCTTTAGGTTCACTTTTCAATGCAAACTGAATCAAATTTCTCCCCCACATCTGGGGAAATCATGTAAATCAGTCTTCCACCCAGTGGGGGGGGGAGGTGCCATTACTCATCATAATGCAGAGAGTTCCAGCTTTGCGAATTGTTAAGAATAATCATGGCGGAACAATTTTGGGCACTCATTGCTCGCCCTTGGGGAAAGCACCAATCTCCTTGGGTACATGGCTGGTTGGCTCGCTGTTTTCTTCCCTTGACTCTCTGGCTGTTTCTTTAAGTGGTACAAACCAGGATGTCCATACAGTTTTATTTTATGGATAATCCCCTCTCTTCCTACAGCATAAATTGGCTCATGCCAACGACAGGCTAACCACTTCCTTTCTGGTTTGCGTGGACACAATTCTCAAGTCACTTGTGAAAACTTCCTGATGTGTCATTGAAGCTGAAACGTTGCGTGGCAAGTCCCCTCCCCCATGTGAAATGAAGACACTGGACACATTATTTAAGGTTAATGGGCATAAAAAGGCCACAACTTTATTGATTACAGAATTGAAAGGTACTGGCCTTAGGCATTGGCTCCTATCGACTACCCGGCATGGAGACCGGGAAGGGTTAACCACAAGCCGTGGGAGTCCTGTTGGAGTACGCCAACTAGGATCCCACGGGTGTCACCGCTCTGGGGCATGCCGGAGGCCCTTACCTCCCTAGGTTTCAGACAAGGCAACGCCCCCCGGAGTCCTCTACCGGACTACACTTTCCTTGGGGGGAGGTGATGGCGCTTCCTTCCACCCCATTCATTTGCATAACAATGAACCCCTGCCAATGCCTAACCGCCAATACCGCAGAAGTTGTGACGTTTGCTACGAGGTAGGCGAAAAAACCAAAAGGCTGACAGTGCGCCAAATTGGGAAAATTCCTACCAGGCCCCTTGCGGCGACCAACCGGAGTCCATAGCAAGGTCATAGCTAGCTAAGCCTAAGGGTGGGTGGGATGGGAAAACCGCTCAGCTGGCAAGGGGGAAAGAGGGCGGTCCCCGGGCGTCCCTGGCCTTAAGTATGCTAGGCCACACCTCCCCAGCCAGCCGATTGGCGGGCCAAGTCACAGGCACGCCCGGGGATTCCCTGGATCTTGCGGGGGCAAAAGGCCAGCCCCCGCGTGTGTGGGAGGGGGTAACCCGCAACCCCCTCTCCTCCTGAGGTCGGAAATGGCTTTCCGGAAGCCAAGCCTTATGAGGAATGGTTGAGGGAGTTGGGGATGTTCAGCCTGGAGAAGAGAAGATGGAGGGGTGATGTGAGATATTTAAGGGGTTGTCACATGGAAGACAGAGCTTGCTTGTTTTCTCATGGTCTGGAGAGTAGGACCAGAACTGAGGGATGCAAATGACAAAGAAGGAGATTCTGACTCAACATTAGGAAGAACTTTCTGATGGCGAGAGGTGCTCAACAATGGGATGGATTGCCTTGGGTGGTGGCGGACTCGCCTTCCTTGGAAGTTTTTAAGCAGTTGTTGGGTAGCAATTTGTCAGTGATTCTTCAGCTGTGCTTCATTCATTGTAGGGGGATCAATGGCTACTAGCCATAATAATAATAATAATAATAATAATAATAATAATAATAATAATTTATTTATACCCCGCCCTCCCCAGCCAAGACCGGGCTCAGGACGGCTGACATCAGGTATAAAAACAATTGATTAAAATTCAGCTTAAAAACACGATTAAGTACAACATTAAAATGCAGTCTCATTTCAGTAGGAACTCAAATCAAAAAACATTTTGGGGATGAAAACGTCAAATCTTCACCAAGGCCACGTGTTATGTACTGAAGTTCTCACCCTGGGCCAGCAGGGGGATACTGTAGATAGTTTTCACTCAGGTCCACGTCAGTTATTTTAGGCAGGAAACCCTGGGTTGTTGTTGCTACAATGTTGACAGCCGGCTGCCTATAAAAGCAGGCCGGCTGAGCTGTTTGCTGTTCAGTTCTGTTCCAGCTTACAAAATAAAGAGCTGCTTTGGAGAAATCGCTGTGTCGTCTGCCATGTCTACCCACTATTCAACACCAACTATCCAGACTGGTCCTACGTGGGCCAGAAAGCAGCCAGGGAAGTCCCCAAATAGGAGTTCCATCACAGAAGGAGAAAAGAAAAAGGAAAGAGGGGGAGGGGATCAAGTGGATTCCAAGCCGAAGGCCAGGCGGAACAATTCTGTCTTCCAGGCCCTGCGGAAAGAAATCAGATCCTGCAGGGCTACTTCTAGAGATGGAGGCAGAAATGCGTCTGAATACCAGCTGCTGGAAACCACAGGAGGGGAGAAATGGGTAGAGTGGTGGTGCCAATAACACCAAGGTTGCAGGTTCAATCCCTGTATGGAACAGCTGCAGATTCCTGCACTGTAGGGGTGGGACTAGATGATCCTCAGGGTCCCTTCCCTACTACAATTCGATGATTCTTTGATTCTCTTGTTCTTGCCAGTTTCCCACAGGCATCTGCTTGGCCACTGTGAAAACAGACTAGATGGGCCATTGACCCAGCAGGCTCTCCTCACGTTCTTATTTACAATTCTGTTATTCTCTGGAAAAGCTGCCCTTCTCTCCCTCCCGTCTGTCTGTGTAGGCTAAACATTCCAGAGTTCCCTGTTTTTGGCTACCCAGCGGCCATGATGCAAAACATCCAAAGGTTAGGAAAAGAGAAGGGAATGTAGCACTCTTAACTCGCCAAGCCCTGGACTCGGAGGACCTCTCTGGGAAGGCCATGTTCTTGGCAGAAATGAAGCCCAACCAACATCTCTCTTGCTCATCAGGAAGTCAGAAGCCCTCATCCCGCTTCCAGTTCAGCCTGGGTCAAAAAAGTCCCCAGTCATTTTATTTATTTTTCTGGCGTGTGTCAACAGGGAGCAGCAGCAAATGGAACCAGAAGAAGGATGGCGGCAGCTAAAAAAGCCAATGCAATTCTGGGCCTCATCAATAGGAGTACAGCATCTAGATCAAGGGAAGTAATAATGCCACTGTATTCTGCTCTGGTCAGACCTCACCTGGAGTACTGTGTCCAGTTCTGGGCACCACAGTTCAAGAAGGACACTGACAAACTGGAACGTGTCCAGAGCAGGGCAACCAAAATGGTCAAAGGCCTGGAAATGATGCCTTATGAGGAACGGCTAAGGGAGCTGGGCATGTTTAGCCTGGAGAAGAGGAGGTTAAGGGGTGATATGATAGCCATGTTCAAATATATAAAAGGATGTCACATAGAGAAGGGAGAAAGGTTGTTTTCTGCTGCTCCAGAGAAGCGGACACGGAGCAATGGATCCAAACTACAAGAAAGAAGATTCCACCTAAACATTAGGAAGAACTTCCTGACAGTAAGAGCTGTTCGACAGTGGAATTTGCTGCCAAGGAGTGTGGTGGAGTCTCCTACTTTGGAGGTCTTTAAGCAGAGGCTTGAAAACCATATGTCAGGAGTGCTCTGATGGTGTTTCCTGCTTGGCAGGGGGTTGGACTCGATGGCCCTTGTGGTCTCTTCCAACTCTATGATTCTATGATTCATCTTCCAAAGCTGTCCATTTCCTTACCTCTTTTCCCCTTCTCTTTGGATCCTTACCATCTTCAACGGCTGATGATCGATGAGGGCATATTTCAGGGCCTTGTTATTCTTGAGCACCTCTTGGAAGGGGAGAAGGAAGCGGTCCAGCAATATGTCAAAAGTCCTGCCCTCGTGGGGGGAAGGATCGGCTCTTGTCCAAATGTGGACCGGGGGGTGTTTTGAAACTTCTGAGGCAGAACCGCCGTGGGGGTCTTGTTCTTGGTGCTTCTCCTTCTTCGCCCACGCTATTGGGGGTCTCCCGGGATGTTTTCCTCAGAACCCAGTCTGAACTGGAAATGTTAGAAGCACAATCAAAACATCAGGAGGTGGGGGAAAGTTATTCCAGCATTTTAGACCTCAGCTTAGGTTCACTCCGGGGTCGCTTCAAGTTACATGCACAGGTTTCCTTCAGGGTCCCTGCCCCCCCAAAAAAAACCACCACACAGATTAAACCCATTCACCAAACTGGTGCTCTCCGGATATTTTGGGCAACTCTTCCCAGTAACGCTGGCTGGGGCTGATAGGAGCTGTATTCCAAAAGATCTAGAGGACACCAAGCTGGCAAAAGCTACTTTAAAGGCAAGTCTGCATTTTCCACGTGGAAACGGTGTCCATTTCCATTATGTTCTCATTGACTGTTCTGCTGATTTCAGCTTTGGAGACTGAGTTGGACTCAGCAAAGACTTCAGCTGGAGTATTGTGTTAGAATGTCATAATAAAATGTTCTTTTAAAAAGCCACAACTTGAAAGAAAGCAGGAAAAAGTGACTGAAGGCAAGAAAGGAACGAATGAAATGTTCCTCATCGGAGTCATTTGCCACCCAAGCTGCATTGGCTGTGTACAGAACAACAACTGGATTGATAAAGCATTTGACTGCTTGCAGGATATTTTCAAGGCCCACCTTATTTCTACGATTGCATTATCTTGATTGTCACTTGCTTTGAACTGTTTCTAATACTGGGTTTTTATGTTGCAACCCACCCTGGGTTTGTTACTCGCTACTCACTCCGTGCCTCCAGCGGACCTCATGTCTGGGCCTCTGTTATGAACTGAGCTGAATCCTAGAACAATAGGATCCAGAATGAAGCATTCTGATTGGTCTGCAGGAGCCACCCAGTCCAGCTCCAGGTGGAAGTGAATCAGCGATCTGACTGGCCTGCAGGAGCAGCCAATCAGGCTCCTGGATGAAGTGAATCAGCAACCTGATTGGCCTGCAGGAGCAGCCTGGAATTAGCCAATCATGCGGGGCCCATTGTGTAAATAATGTAAATATAGCTAGACGTTTTGGGGAAAGATTCATTCATTGCTACCATGAGCGGAATAAAGAGCATGAAATTCACACTCGACTCCATGTATATTTCAGCCTCCCTCCTCTTTGGAAGAAGAATCCTGAGGCTGTTTGGTGGGCTGCTTTTGAGCTTGGCTTCCTTGCCTCCTGCTCCCTTCTCAAGATGCCATCACAATCCCTCTACTATGCAAGTAACTGCAGGAGGGGGCATACACAGATCCTAATCTGACCCACAAACAAACTGGATTATTACACATTAACCTGAGGCCTTTTGCATGAAGAGCAAGTGCCCTCTCTCACATTTTAGTTTTACGTCAGGGGTTTGTACGCAGGTGCCTAGCTGTTACAAGAATTCCTACATTACAGACGTGGCCCTAAACCTGGGTAGCTAATTTCTGGCACCCCAAAGGTTGCTGGACTTCAACTCCCGAACGCAAAACTGCCATCATTGCAAGAGAGCTGCGATGTTTTCACATCGCTATTGCAGCACTTCAAGAAACTGGAAGAGCAGGTGAGGGACAACTGAAGGAAGAAAAAGACTACAATTTCTTCTATAAAAGATCTACCTGAACAAGAACATTGAATACATGGAGTAGGCTTTGCTGTCAAAAATGATCTTGTGAAGCTCTTGTCAGAAGTCCCTATTGGCATTGATGAGCGACTTTCAACCCTTCAAATAAAACTTGCCAAAATCCAACAGGCTACTATTTTCAGGGCAAGGCATGTGGAAATAATAATAATAATAGTAGTAATAGTAATAGTAATAATAATAAAAATAGGCAGCCTCTTTAAGCAGGCTCTGGGGCTGTGAGCTACTTTGCACTCTCATCCGTCCGTTTTTGTGATAATACGATTGTGTTGCTATTTATTGCCCCCTGCCTTGGGCCAAGTGTGTGTGTGCGTGTCCCCACCACAACCAAGTAAACAAATAGAAACCTAAATAAACAAATGCATCACAGAGATGATATCACTTCTATTCCACAAGCAATGTTCCAAGAACACAAAATACCAGGACTCCAAAAGGAAGGTCAGGCAGTCAAGCTTTTCCAGATCGGAATAGATTCCTTTCCTCTGTCCACACATTGGAGGATTTCTTTCTCTCTCTCTTTTCCCTTTTTGGAAGCCTGCTTACTACTTGAGTGATTCATGCCTGCTTTTCCCCAGCCTGCCCTCTTGCCGCTGCCACAGGACGCACGACCTTCCGATGCCCTCGGCGAGGAGATACCCGCTTCGCTTCCTGCGCACTGCGTGACCTCACAGGTCTATTCCATTTGCCTCCCAAGTCTGCAGCTTCCAAGGATGTCAGGGGAAGAAATATTTCCCTCCGTGCGAGGGAGGGGAGTAAAGCAAAACCCATTTGCCGTCTTAAATGGGAGGATAATTGGCCAAAGGCGAGCCCAGAGAGAACCAAGCAGTTGAGCGGTGATACCTCTATCCTGGCTCCCTGACGTTGGCAGCGAGACCACCGGCGCTCCAGAAAATGGGGAGAATTTATGGCAAAGTGGGAAGGAGTTTGTTTTGAGATAGTTTAATGGTAATATTGAGGAAGAATTTACAAGCGTTTGCTGCTACCGAGTGGAAAAATACATTGTCCACAAAGCCAGGGGTGTTTGCCAAGCGTAATGATTCACTCCTGACTCATAAATAATAGGTCCCTAATGACCAGAGGCTATAAGGGAGCTCGTCTCTTGCCAAATATTTATTAGAAAATAGAGCTAAATCATTAGCTGGGAGCTCTCTTACTGGAAAGCCGAAACCACATCGCTTTACGAAAGGTCATAAGCTATTTCCACAAGAATTTAGACAAAACATTATTGCATTTTAAAACTTTCATCTTTAGCACCAAAGAAAGGGGGGGGGGGGAGGGAGAGAACAGTTCATTTGTTCTTGGGATTGTGCGACAGCTCAGATTTGTTCTGAATGCTTTTCCCCTCCAAGCATCCAAAAGGGTAAACAGAGACGGCAACAAGTTTCAAAGCATCTTCAGAAAATTGCAATTCATCATCTATGTCTTGGTTAGATGGTGGAGAGTAGAGGGAACATTTATCAAAGGGCTGCCACACCTCACATGGAGACAAGGACAGCATGTGGAACAGAGGTTTCTGGAGTGCGCATGGACAACACTGGCTATTTATAAAGTTGTCCCACACTTGTAAAAACACTTTGCTGATATGATATTGGGGTCAAATAGAGCTCTAATATGCCATAGTTAAAAGCAAGAACATAAGGAGACCAATGGCCCCTCTAGTCCTGTTCTCACAGGGGCCAAACAGATGCCTGTGAGAAACAAGGAAGCAGGATTTGACCACAACACCTCCATCGTTCTGCCCGGACACTGAGATCCAGCGCTGAGGGCCTTCTGGCGGTTCCCTCACTGCGAGAAGCCAAGTTACAGGGAACCAGGCAGAGGGCCTTCTCGGTGGTGGCACTCGCCCTGTGGAACGCCCTCCCACCAGATGTCAAAGAGAAAAACAACTACCAAACTTTTAGAAGACATCTGAAGGCAGCCCTGTTTAGGGAAGCTTTTAATGTTTAATAGGTTATTGTATTTTAGTGTTCTGTTGGAAGCTGCCCAGAGTGGCTGGGGAAACCCAGCCAGATGGGCGGGGTATAAATAATTTATTATTATTATTATTATTATTATTATTATTATTATTATTATTATTATTATATAACAGCAATTCTCCCTTCCAGCAGTTTCCAGCAACTGGGATTCAGAATTGTTACGGGAAAATCTTGGTGCGAGGCTGCTCAGTCACCTAGCTGGTCAGGCAGCGCCCATGGATCCTGGCGGAATAAAGGAAGGAGTCCAGCCACCAACCGGAGCAAATCGCTGTAGACCAAAGTTTATTGCGCAACAGGTTCAAAGAGGAATTTTGAACCCCGAGGACAAGGACTTTTAAAACCTTCCCACCATATCCCAGAATACAGTTCGTACAGCTACATCACTGACATGTCACAAAAGGGGAGGGGTAGACAGGGGTTACACTAGTTTAACATTGGCAAACATGTCCAGACAAGTCCTTGGTACAAGATTAGCATAAGCAGACATGTCAGGGCAAGACTCAGGTATAAGATGAGCATAGGCAAACACCTCTGAAGCCCCACCACCCAAAGTACAATAGACCTTTCTTTGCATGTCTGGACCCCTTGGCAAGTCTGGTGATGAGATTTGGCTCCCCTTGGAGAACAGTGAGCCCAGCAATTGTCACCTCTGGGCATTTCCTAGGGTAGGAGGTGTGTACACATGTCTTCGAGCTTGGGGAGGTGGCAGGGAAAAGAGTCCTTTTTCAAGGGCAAAATGGTGTTGGAATGGAGGAACTTGGCAAAGGTGTTGATTTCATATGATTCATAAAGCTAGGTCTATTCCCTCAGCTGTCAAGTCAAAAGGATACATTCAGGCATAATATTTGTAACTGTTAACAACCCTAAAGATGTGCCCCGCCCCCCATAATTTCCGTAACAGGAATCATTTCTACTTCTTCCAGAGCTAGCAGCCATCAAGAGCCCTCTCCTCCTCCGTGAATTTGTCCAATCCTCTTTTCAAGCCACCCAAACTGATGGCCATCCCTGGCTCCTGTGGCAGGGAGTTCCATAGGTTAACTATGCGCTGCGTGGAGACAGACTTCCTTTTCTGTGTCCAGAATCTGCATAACAATTTAGGGGCTTCTTTTGGAAACTTCAGGAAGTCTCACGAACCATACGGAAGATGTCGTCCTTTGGCCAGCTGAAGCCGTTGTTTGTTTTCTCATCAAGTCTTGCGTGGGAATGTCATGGGACTGGAAAGAAGATATTCCATTATTTCCCAATGTTAAGGCAGGGTCCTCTTTAGTCAGAGTGTTAGTCTCCTGTTTTGCTCTGCCCCATCCAATTCCATCCAGTCAGCCCTGATGCTTCCAGGTGCCATAAGAAAGCTGCAGAGATAGCACAGGATAGTGCGCACCCCGGAAATGGTCTTTCAGCTTCTGCCTTCTAGAAGAAGGTACAGGGTTATAAAGACTGGGACTAGCTGCCTGAGATACAGCTTCTATCCAAATGCGATTTTGGTTTTAAATGCAGTGTAAGGTAGTCTCTCCTGCCAACCTAGCAGTTCGAAAGCACGTCAAAGTGCAAGTAGATAAATAGGTACCACTCTGGCGGGAAATAACGGCATTTTTGTGCACTGCTCTGGTTCACCAGAAGCGGCTTAGTCATGCTGGCCACGTGACCTGGAAGCTGTACATCGGCTCCCTCGGCCAATAAAGCAAGATGAGCGCCACAACCCCAGAGTCAGCCACAACTGGACCTAGTGGTCAGGGGTCCCTTTACCTTTTAAGGTAGTCTCTATGGGAATATATTGTATTTAATTATGGGGTATCAGAGTTTTTAGGGGACTAACCAGGCTGGGATAGCAGGCGTGTTGGTTTTTGAATGTCTTATGTAGATTTTTTCAATTTCATTGTTCTGTATGGGACAATGACAATAAAGATTATTGTATCGTATTAGCAACCTCTTCTCTGGTTCCCCATGAAAACTGCATCCTCCGATAAGTACAAGCGGCTGGCGCCATTCTTCTCCTTATGGAGACACTTGTGAACTGTGGGAAGAAGACTCACTTTCCCCCTCTTTGCAGAGCAAGAACGGGAAAGCTGCACCTCTCTGGAAAGCTACAATAGGGGTGATGGGAGAAGCGGTTCCCAAACTTGTTCAGGCCCCTACGTCCTTGGTTCCATAAATGCAACCCCAGGGGCCCCTGCCCCATAAAAAAGCATTACTCAGAATAGAGGTTAGTACGAATCAAAACGATAACAATTAATTGCACGCCTGTTCATAATAATAATAATAATAATAATAATAATAATATATAAAATTTACGCCGCCCTCCCGGGCCAGGGCCAGGCTCAGGGCAGCTAACACCAAATATAAATTACAATAAAACATAATAGGGAAAAGGGGGAAAACCCCCAAAACCCAGTTAATTAAAATACAGCCTTAAAATACAGCCTCATTTTAGTAATAGCTCATAAATCAAGACCAAGAAGGGTGGAAACATCAGATATTCACCCGAGCCAGCTATCCATGCTGGTCCTACATGGGCCAGCAAAAAAGCCAAGGGAAAATTTATATACCAAAGCCCATATAAGGGATCAGAGTGAGTCTAAACCAAAGGCCAGGTGGAACAGCTCCGTCTTGCAGGCCCTGCGGAAAGATGTCAAATCCCGCAGGGCCCTGGTCTCTTGGGGGAGAGCATTCCACCAAGTCGGGGCCAGTGCTGAAAAGGCCCTGGCCCTAATTGAGACCAATCTAACCTCCTTGAGGCTTGGGACCTCCAAAGTGTTGTTATTTATGGACCGTAAGGTCCTCCGCGGGGCATACCAGGAGAGGTGATCCCGTAGGTATGAGGGTCCTAGGCCACATAGGGCTTTAAAGGTCAAAACTAGCACCTTCAACCTGACCTTGTGTGGTCAGACCATTGGCAGGTTGCAGCTCTTGCTGTGGCTGCAGAGACCGATGCGAGAGAGACATGTTTTGTTGCAGCCGGGGCAGATGAAGGCGTCCGGTTGCTCTGCTGCAGAGGCAACATGGCGTTTCTTCTCTCTGCCCTAAGTCCCCGAGCAAATTTTGAACAAGCCGGGAGCGATGGAGAAAGCAGCACTTGAAAGCCGCCAGAGAGGGGCTTGCAAAAGGGGAGCGAGGGGAAATGTTTTCAATTATGGGGGCTGTGGTTTTCACCAAGAAGGCTTCTCTCTGGTGGATAGTCTGCGCCTGCCGGTTGCCAGACTGGGGGCAGGCAATTCTCCCCTCCGGTGGTTTGGAGGGAGAGAGAGCTACCCTGGAAAGAGTGCGAGATGCATGTGGAGAAAACATTCCGGTTTCTCCCGAGCATCTTTCGTCCCCGCTGGTTTGTGGTTGCGAGATAAATGGAAGTTTATTCTGGGATCGAAAATGACCTCACCCGCTCCAGAGCCGAGGCTTTGGGGAGCATGCGCCCTCCTGCACGGCGCAGGAACAGAGGTTGATGTGCTGAACTCCCCCAGGGGCCTTTAAAAATCAGCAGAGAATGCCCAGACCTGAGGGTTGGAAGCATAACAAAGCAAAGGGCCCACTTTCGGGAGCCTGCGCTGGGAATACCCCCCAATTGTAAAATAGGATACGGCTATTAGCTGACATGTGGAAAACTCCAGATGCTGGCCTGCGTCTCTCGCCAGATCCATGTTGATTAGGAGCAAGAAAACAGCTTCTTTCCTTTCAGGAATAATCACAGGGGTTGTTAAGATCCTTGTAAAGCTCGCCTGCGGAGAAGGCCTTCCACCTTTGAAGTAGATGGGGAGGTCAAACAGATCTTTTTGAAAAACAAAATAAAAACGAAATAATAAAAACCCGAAACCAGAACGGGGTCCAGGTGCACACCACCTTCCTTCCAGAGCCTGGGCAAGGAAAGGAAGTGAGGAACAAAGAGTGAGGAACAAAAGGAGGGCATCATTAACGTTTTCGCTGGAGAGTCCAGATCTGTTTTCCAGAATCAGCTTTTGGAGGCTTGTTATCTCAAGCTTGTCAGGAAAGGTTCCCTGAGATGACAGTCAGCGTCTACTCAGAACACAGGTTTCCAGGGTGTTTCAGCCCCACACACCCTTGTTGGCTTTCTCGGGTCATTCACAAGTCACCGGGTGTCACCGGGGAGCATGTCAACACCCCTGGCTGCTGTTTACATCATCCCTAATCCCAGGACTAGACGAGTGATCAGTGCATCAGTTTTGAACTTGCCAGGAGATGTTGAATCTCTTTCATCTCTCCGTCGCTCGCAGATCAGCACCGGGCCCCTGATTCCTGCACCATCAGAGCTTGCTCATTGGAGGACAAAACTGCAGGTGTGGAATCATAGATTAGAATGGAAGGATTGTCGTGTTGGAAGGGCCTCAAAGGCGATCTAAATTCACCCCACATGCACACAAATACCGATTCAGAAATCCCGTTTTCCAGTATCCGAACTCTGATTGACTCTTCCCCATCACCTTGCAAGAAGAAGAAGAAGAGTTTGGATTTGATATCCCGCTTTATCACTTCCCGAAGGAGTCTCAAAGCGGCTAACAATCTCCTTTCCCTTCCTCCCCCACAACAAACACTCTGTGAGGTGAGTGGGGCTGAGAGACTTCAGAGAAGTGTGACTGGCCCAAGGTCACCCAGCAGCTGCATGTGGAGGAGCGGGGAAGCGAACCCGGTTCACCAGATTATGAGTCTTCCACTCTTAACCACTACACCACACTGGCTCTCCATTGAGTCACCATTCAACTACCGTATTTTTTGCTCTATAAGACTCACTTTTTGTAAGGGGAAATGTGTGTGTGTCTTATGGCGTGAATGCAGGCTGTGTAGCTATCCCAGAAGCCAGAACAGCAAGAGGGGGCGCTGCTTTCGCTGCGCAGTGATCCCTCTTGTTCTGGCTTCTGAGATTCAGGATAATTTTTTTATTGTTTTCCTCCTCCAAAAACTCTGTGCGTCTTATGGTCTGGTGCATCTTGTAGAGCGAAAAATACGGTATTTGCCCCATCAGGCAGTGCTTCCTAATGTTTAGTCCAAATCCCATTTCTTGTGAACAGGAGCCTCCCTTCCGGAGCAACAGGAAACAAAGCTCTTCCTTTGTCCACATGGCAACAAAGATTGGAAGGTGAGCAATGAACCTGTCCTGAACCTGCCCCTTCTCTGGGCTAAAGGCTCCCTAACTCCTTTGACGTGTCCTTATAGCAGGACTCAGTCTCTTCCAAGTCCTTCACCTGCTTCCTGGCATGTTCCAGGTAAGACCATGAGAAGAGTCCTCTGGATCAGGCCAATGGCCTGCCTAGCCCAGCATCCTGTGCTCACAGTGACCAACCAGATGCCTATGAGGAGCCCACAGGCAGGATTCGGGCACAAGAGCACTTTCTTCCAAGACCACATAACACCAGTCTTGAAAGACCTACATTGGCTCCCAGTACGTTTCCAGGCACAATTCAAAGTGTTGGTTCTGACCTTGAAAGCCCTAAACGGCCTCAGCCCAGTATTCCTGAAGGAGTGTCTCTACCGCCATCACTGAGGTCCAGCGCTGAGGGCCTTCTGGCGGTTCCCTCACTGCGAGAAGCCAAGTTACAGGGAACCAGGCAGAAGGCCTTCTCGGTGGTGGCTCCCACCCTGTGGAATGCCCTCCCACCAGATGTCAAAGTACCAGACAACTACCAGACGTTTAGAAGACATCTGAATTCAGCCCTGTTTAGGGAAGCTCTTAATGTTTAACAGACCACTGTATTTTAATACTTTGTTGAAAGCCGCCTAGGGTGGCTGGGGAAACCCAGCCAGATGGGCGGGGTATAAATAATGAATTATTATTATTATTATTATTATTATTATTATTATTATTATTATTATTATTACTATTTTATTTCTCCCCTCCTGTGGTTTCCAGTAAGTGTTATTCAGCAGCATTACTGTCACCAACTATGGAGGGCAGAGCAAAGACATCCTGGCTAGCAGCCATCGATAGTCTTCTCTGCCATCTCTGCCTCCTGGGGGAGCAAGTTCCATAGTTTGTGCTGTGTGAATAAGGACTAGTTTTGCCTGTGCTGAGTCTTCCAACAGTCAGTTCCGCATGGGGCACAAGTGCTGCAAGCCAAACCCCCCTTGATCTGTGCAAACAGGGAACTTGGGAGGGCCAGTCCTGTGCCACCAACAAACTGCTCCACTTTTTTCGCCTGAACACCTTGCTATTTGCTATCAAGGGAAACCAGCGGATTCTGTGCACACAAAACTCCAGCCCTCCAGTCTGCCTGCATTTCTGCCTGACTCTCCGACTGACTCCTCTCCAGTTGTTATTGGCCCAACATTTTCTTTCACCGCTGCTCACGGCCATGCCCAAAACGCATTTGGGAGAGGAAGGGCTTCCAGCAGCTCAGAGGTTGTGGCTTCCTGGCCAGTTTGAGCCTTGGCCTCCCTTCCTTTCTCTGTCTTCCAGCAATTCAGGGCAAATGAACTACTGTAAAAGGTAAAGAGACCCCTGACCGTTAGGTCCAGTCGTGGCCGACTCTGGGGTTGCGGCGCTCATCTCACTTTATTGGGCAAGGGAGCCGGTGTATAGCTTCTGGGTCATGTGGCCAGCATGACTAAGCCGCTTCTGGCGAACCAGAGCAGCGCACGGAAATGCCGTTTACCTTCCCGCCAGAGAGGTACCTATTTATCTACTTGCACTTTGATGTGCTTTTGAACTGCTAGGTTGGCAGGAGCAGGGACCAAGAAATGGGAGCTCACCCCATCGCAGGGATTCGAACCGCCAACCTTCTGATTGGCAAGTCCTAGGCTCTGTGGTTTAACCCACAGCGCCACCCGCATCCCTATGAGCTACGGTAGCAGCAACCAAAAGGGCTTGTCGTTCCGGCCCACAGGTGGCCCACAAAACCGGCAGCTTGACTTCTGGTAGTCCCAGAGAAAACACAGAGAACAGAGAGGGAGGGAGAGAGGAAAAACTCTGGTCAGAATAACTCTGGAAGGAGAGGGAGGCAACAGATTCTCCTGGAACAAGGAGGGAGCCCCCAAGTCCAGCGCTGGGAGACTTTTTATAGAACTCAGCCGGGCCAAGATAAGCTACCCGAGTTATATTTGTGCAGCATATTTCAAGTAATAAGACACCCCAGAGTGTATTATAACATGTTGGGATAACCCTGTGCTCCTTGCGGTCGTGAGATGGAGCGGGAGAAGAGGCCGCCGATGAAACAGCATCTCAGACGTCAGCAAGGTCGAGAGAGAGAGCCTTTCTGTCCCGGCAGGTCCCGATGGCTCCCTTTGGGATCCTCGACGTCCGACAGGCCTTGAGCAACAGGAGTCGCTCCTGCGATGGAGGAAGAGATGTCTCAGGCTCAAATTGGCGGCTGTTTTGGTTGGGAAGGGGTGTCCTGCAGCCCTGAGCGTGCTCCCTAATGCGCCGCTGAACTTCCAGGCATCTTGGTAACACGACTCCGAGAGCTCTGCGAGTTTATTTATCTTTTTGAGAAATGTTGATCTTTTTTTAGCGTGCCCAATCCATGGTGCAAGAAGTCAAATGGATATTTTAAGATCCAGCTGTTGGAAGATCGTGGCTCCGGTTTCCACATCAGAACTGCAAGAAATGTAGCTTTAGTAGGAGAATTCAGGCTAGGGGTGAGGCAGCAGCTTCCGATCTTCCTCCTTCAAGACCTGCTTTGAGGAGGAGGTTCACTGGTTCAATCTTCAGTGGCATCTCAGGCAGGGCCAGGAAAGACCCCTGCCCAAAACTCTGGAGAGCCACTTCCAGTCAGTGAAAAGCAGAGGTCATAGGATCATAGAATGGAATCATAGAATGGAAGAGATGGAAGGGACCCCAAGGGTAATCTAGTTGCAGGAATGGTATTCTGTGTCCAGGGCTGCTGTCTCCCAGCTCCACCTGGTACAGAGGCTGAGACCCTCCCTGCCCGCAGACTGTCTGGCCAGAGTGATGCATGCTCTGGTTTTTTCTTGCTTGGACCACTGCAATGCGCTCTATGTGGGGCTACCTTTGAAGGTGACTCGGAAACTGCAATTAATCCAGAATGCGGCAGCTAGACTGGTGACTGGGAGCGGCATTCTGGACTCACAGCTGTCCATGGAGGCGCAGGTTAATTCTGTGTCCAGGGCAGCTGTTTATCAGCTCCATCTGGTACACAGGCTGAGACCCTCCCTGCCTGCAGACCGTCTCTCTAGAGTGGTCCATGCTCTAGTTATCTCCTGCTTGGACTACTGCCATGCGCTCTATGTGGGGCTACCTTTGAAGGTGACTCGGAAACTGCAATTAATCCAGAATGGGGCAGCTAGACTGGTGACTGGGAGCGGCTGCCGAGACCACATAACACCAGTCTTGAAAGACCTACATTGGCTCCCAGTACGTTTCCAATCACAATTCAAAGTGTTGGTGCTGACCTTGAAAACCCTAAATGGCCTCGGTCCAGTATTCCTGAAGGAGCATCTCCACCCCCATCGTTCTGCCCAGGGTGTCTTCAGTTGGAAGACGCCCAGAGTGGCTGGGGAAACTCAGCCAGATGGGCGGGGTATAAATAATGAATTATTATTATTATTATTATTATTATTATTATTATTATTATTATTATTATTATTATTATTATTATCACTGAAGCAGCCCTTCCAACTCTGATACTATAAGGGCTTAACTGAATAGACTCGATCTAAGGTAGCTTCCCATGAAGTGCTCCAGACCATAAACAGGGATGAAAAGTTTCACCAACTCCCATGAAGAACATGAAACCGAAGGAAACGAAATCTAGACAAAGAACCAACGTCACACCTCTGAGTCCAAGAGCTTTTTTGTTGTTCCAGTGTTGTGCCTTGTGAAAACCTGATCTCACGCCTCTGAACTGAAGCTCAGCTAAGCAAAATCTCTCTTCTGATATTCCTCACATCTGACAAGAACAGATTCGGCAGGAATGATTGGGTTTCTGCAAGGTACAAACAATGAGAACAGCTCTCAGCCTCGGGGGAATTAATTGGTACACAATACAATCAAGACGCAGGTCAGGTGAGAGTGTGGGTGAGTCAAAGAGATGTTTGGTTTGCCCTTCTCTGGCTTATGGTCCAGGATCTCTGAAAGACCGAAGTCCTCCCCAGAAACCTGGCCAGGCTCTGAGATCTTCAGGGGAGGCCCTTCTCTCAACCCTGTCACACTTGCAGGCACACTTGGTTGGGGGCGCAGGAAAGGGCCTTCTCGGTGGTTGCACCCAGACTTGGCACTCCATCCTTAGGGATGTTAGACTGGATCGCTCCTTGTTTTGGTGTTTCTTTTTCCAGCAGGGAACTGACTGCATTTTAAGAAAAGGGCTGGTGCTGTTAAGTTTTTATTGCAGTGATCAGCATCTTAAAAAGCAGAGACATCACCTTGCCAACAAAGGTCCGTATAGTTAAATCTATGGTTTCCCCAGCAGTGATGCATGGAAATGAGAGCTGGACCATAAAGAAGGCTGATTGCCAAAGAATTGATGCTTTTGAATTCTGGTGCTGGAGGAGACTCTTGAGAGTCCCATGACTGCAAGGAGATCAAACCTCTCCATTCTGAAGGAAATCAGCCCTGAGTGCTCACTGGAAGGACAGATCCTGAAGCTGAAGCTCCAAGACTTTGGCCACCTCATGAGAAGACTCATGAGGAGAAGGGGATGACAGAGGACGAGATGGTTGGACAGAGTTCTCAAAACTACCAGCATAAGTTTGACCAAACTGCAGGAGGCAGTGGAAGACAGAAGTGCCTGGCGTGCTCTGGTCCAGGGGGTCACGACTAAACAACAACAACAAAAACAAAGTGACATTGAACTCAGTGCGATTGACATCTGAAGCAGACAAATTTAGGATTCTTCTGTAAGGAGTTTGTGGTGTAAATAGAAACTTTGAAGCTCCTTTTTGTCAGTACCTCTCACATATGGAGAATTATATATAGGGACTTAGCTACATCAGTTGCCTCCAACCTGATGGCCCTCAAGGTGATTATGCTCTGTCTCCACAGCTGGAGGCAGAAATGCTTCTGAAAACCAGTTGCTGGAAAATACAGGCATGCTCTGGTCCATGTGGTCACGAAGAGTCTGACACGACTAAACGACTGAACAACAACACCAAAATTTCTAGAAAAAGAGGTACTGGAGCTTACCATGAACACGTCCCTCATTGTCTTAGAATGGCAATGGCACCCAACTGAGAGGGACTGGAACTGAGTTCCTGTGAGTTCCCTCTGAAAAAGCCCAGGTTTAATAGATTTTTTGCACACAGACACATTAATTCTAAGTAGTGTTTAATTGATTTTAATGCTTTTCCCCCTCCATGTTTGTAGCTGTTTCTATCTGTAAGTCACCTCGAGTTGCCGTATATATATAATATAGCACTTCTCAAAGTCTCACATTGTTTTGAGCACATTAGTGAAAAGGCGCAACCCTCGCGAGAGATGGAAGGGTAGGGTGCCATGGGAGGAGACCTCGCAAGAGCCACGGGCTCCAGCATCTCTGCCCCCCAGGCACGTTTTGACATGACGTTTTCCCAAAGGCAGGAAGGAGGAGGCCAGGTCAGGGACAAGGGTCTGCCTGGGACAGAGGCCAGGAGGCAGGGAGCGCCTCCGGCGAATCGGGGCCCGGGGAGCACATGCATGCCTGGCTTTGGGGTGGGGTTGCCTCCTGCCCGCCATGCTAGAGTGCACAAGCAACTCACGCCCGTCTCCTCTGTCAGTCAGACGTCTGTTTAAGAGCCGCTGGGTTTGCACATCAAATGCCTGGCGTGTTCAGGAAGAGAAATGTAATCCCGGCAAATTCTTTGAGAAATTACGGACCCTGACATTTTACACCTGTAATTATGATAAAAGCTCCCGGCGGAAGGCTGCCAAGGTTGCTGCGAAATAAATCACCGCCACCCCTCTCTCCGAGGAATTCCGAGAGCGGCCCGTGGCCATAAATTAGCACGGGGAAGAGAGAGAGGAGGGTCTCTCCAGGCATGGAGGTGGCTGGGGCTGCCTTCTCTGCAGCGATGGTGGAAGAAGAGCCGTACGCTGAAGGGACAGAGATTCCAAAGACTTGGAAGAGACCCTGAGGGTCATCCAGTCCAACCCCTTGCAATGCAGGAATACTCCGCTTCCCCTTATGGGGATCAAACCTGCAATCTTGGTGTTATCAGTACCACAGTCTCACCAACTGAGCTAGCCTGAAGGAGCGTCTCTACCTCTGTCGTTCTGCCCGGACACGGAGGTCCAGCTCCGAGGGCCTTCTGGTGGTTCCCTTCCTGTGAGAAGTGAGGTTACCAGGAAGCAAGCAGAGGGCCTTCTTGGTGGTGGCACCTGCCCTGTGGAACGCCCTCCCGTCAGATGTCAAGGAAATAAACAACTATCTGACTTTTAGAAGACATCTGAAGGCAGCCCTGTTTAGGGAAGTTTTTAATGTTTGATGTTTTATTCTGTTTTTAATCTGTTGGGAGCCACCCAGAGTGGCTGGGGAAACCAGATGGGCAAGGTATAAATAGAAGAAGACTGTTCTTTCAGGGCTCTACCATCGCCATCGATCCCCGGCATTGAATGTGTTGGCCTAGTGTGGGGCTCCGAGGAGAGCTTGGCTGTCTGGCTGGTGTACCGGCCACCTAGCGCACCAGCAGCCACCCTGTCAGGCCTGCTGGAGGCGGTGGCCGGCTGGGCCTTGGAGTTCCCCAACCTATTGGTACTGGGGGACTTTAACATCCATGCTGATGCCACTCCCTCCTCACAGGCTCTGGACCTGGTGTCTTCCATGGCGACACTAGGGCTCTCCCAGTTTGTTTCGGGCCCCACACATCAAGCAGGCCACACGCTGGATTTGATCTTTGGCGCCGGTATAGATGTGATCATGTCTCCCTCGATGAAGGTGCCATGGTCTGATCACTATGCACTGAAAGCCAGGATTGATTTTCCACCCCCACCCTGCTTAGGTGGCGAGCCAATTTGGGCTCGCCCGCGGAGGCTGATGGACCCTGATAGATTCCGTCAGGCCTTGCGGGACCTTGCTCCCCCTGGCGACTCATTGACTGAGCTTGTTGAGGGCTGGAATATCCAGCTCCTGGCAGCCATCGATGAGATCGCACCTAGGCGCCCTCTGCGACCCCGCAGAAACCGGGCTCCCTGGTTTACCGAGGAGCTTCGGAAAATGAAGCGGGACCTCAGACGGCTAGAGCGAGTATGGCGGGGTGCCCGTGACGGAGCTTCAAGAACATCTTATAGGGTTTTTATGAAAACCTACGAGATGGCAGTGAAGGCCGCTAAGAAGTCCTACTTCTCGGCCTCCATTGCCTCCGCTAGCTCTCGCCCGGCGCAATTATTTAGTATAATTAGGTCTTTAACGTCCCTCGAAGGACAGCCAAATTTAAATAACAATTCGGCACACAGCTGCGAGGCATTTGCGAGCTCTTTTGCGGAGAAGGTCCTGTTGCTCCGCCATGACCTCCCTGCCAATTTGGATACAATGAAGGAACTGGAGGCCCCTCGACTGTCCTCGGGTCCAGTATTGGACCACTTTGACCGGATATCCCCAGCTGATGTGGACAGACTCCTCCAAGCTGGAAAGCCCACCACTTGTCCTCTTGACCCGTGCCCGTCCTGGCTGATTAGAGCGTGTCCAGACGAGGTGCGGGCCCCCCTGGGGGATATCATCAATTTGTCCCTTGGCACTGGGATATTCCCAGGGGAACTGAAGGAGGCAGTGGTGCGTCCGCTCTTAAAGAAAACATCATTAGATCCTTTAGATCTATCCAATTACCGCCCGGTTTCGAATCTGCCATTCCTGGGTAAGGTGATTGAGAGAGCGGTTGCTGAACAGCTTGGTAGGTTTCTGGATGAAACATCTGCTCTCGACCCATTCCAGTCCGGCTTCCGCGCTGGTCATGGGACCGAGACGGCTCTGGTCGCCCTAACAGATGATCTCCGCAGGCAGCTGGATCGAGGCGGGTCGGGGCTGCTGATTCTTCTAGACCTGTCAGCAGCCTTTGACATGGTCGATCACGAACTCCTGGACCGCCGCCTTGCCGACGTGGGGATCCAGGGCACAGTCCTTCAATGGCTGCGCTCGTTTCTCTCCGGTCGGGGACAGAGGGTGGCGCTTGGGGGGGAATTGTCATCGCGCCACTCCTTGGTGTGTGGAGTGCCTCAGGGTGCGATTCTCTCCCCGATGCTTTTTAACATCTTTATGCGCCCCCTCGCCCAGCTTGTCCGGAGTTTTGGGCTGGGTTGCCATCAGTATGCCGATGACACCCAACTCTATCTGTTGATGGATGGCCATCCTGACTCGGCCCCAGATACACTGACCAGATGTCTGGAAGCTGTGGCTGGATGGTTACGTGGGAGCCGGTTGAAGTTAAATCCTTCGAAGACAGAGGTCCTCTGGCTGGGACGGAGCGATATGGGATTGAGGGGGCAACTCCCGTCTCTTGCGGGGGTGCAATTAGTGCCAGCACCGTCCGTCAAGAGTTTGGGTGTAATCTTCGATACCTCCCTCTCTATGGAGGCGCAGATTACAGCTATAACAAAGGCGGCATTTTTTCATCTCCGCCAGGCTAAGCAGTTGGCTCCTTATCTCTCTCGCCCTGACCTAGCCACTGTGATCCATGCGACGGTCACCTCCAGACTGGATTATTGTAACTCGCTCTACGTGGGGCTGCCCTTGAGACTGACCCAGAAACTCCAGCGGGTGCAGAATGCCGCAGCGAGACTCCTTACGGGGTCTTCGCTGCGAGATCATATCCATCCGGTGCTGTACCAGCTGCACTGGCTCCCGGTGGAGTACAGGATCAGGTTTAAGGTGCTGGTTTTAACCTTTAAAGCCCTATACGGCCTAGGACCCTCGTACCTACGGGACCGCCTCTCCTGGTATGTCCCACAGAGAAATTTACGGTCTGCAAATAAAAACACCCTAAAGATCCCAGGCCTCAGAGAGGTTAGGCTGGCCTCAACTAGAGCCAGGGCCTTCTCGGCCGCGGCTCCAAGCTGGTGGAACGCTCTGTCACAAGAGACTAGAGCCCTGCAGGACCTGGCATCCTTCTGCAGGGCCTGCAAGACAGAGCTGTTCCACCAGGCCTTTTGTCAGGGCGCAGCCTGACCCCCTCCTCTGGCAATCTGCACAAAAATTTGCTTGATGGTTGCCATTAATTTGATTTTAATTTGATTTAATTAATGTTATAATGAATGTTTTAGAATGTTGAACTATTTTTATTGTTGTTAGCCGCCCTGAGCCCGGCTTCGGCTGGGGAGGGCGGGATATAAATAAAATTTATTATTATTATTATTATTATTATTACAGTGGTACCTCGGGTTAAGAACTTAATTCGTTCTGGAGGTCTTAACCTGAAACTGTTCTTCATCGGAGGTACCACTTCAGCAAATGGGGCCTCCCGCTGCCGCCATGCGATTTCTGTTCTCATCCTGAAGCAAAGTTCTTAACCCGAGGTACTATTTCTGGGTTAGCAGAGTCTGTAACCTGAAGTGTCTGTAAACTGAAGCATTTGTAACTCGAGGTACCACTGTATTATTATTATTACATGATCACCTTGCCCCATAGACGCCTCCTTGACCTGCCCCAGGTGTTACCTAACACTCATTCCACATTTCTTATTCTTCTAGCATGGCAGCATCTGCCCTTTGGAACTCCCTTCCTCTTGACGGCAGGCAGGTGCCTTTGCTGAGTTCTTGCTGGCGCTTGCTAAAGACATTCTTGTTCAGGCAAGTCAAGCCGGAGAGTCAATGTGAGTTTTCCTCTTTTCTTAGTCTTCTGCTGTTTTAGCTTTTGGAAAGTTTCAGATTGTTGTTATTCATTGTCTTATTGATAATTTCATTGCTTTGTCTTCTTTTTGTAAACGGCTCTGAGGTTCTTTTTTTACATTCAGGTGGTTCATAAATTTTATGGGGTGGGTGGAAATAAATTAGAATGAGCATCCAGGCCCGCAGCCAAAGAGATGAAGGTGTCCTCTAGGTATCTGGCTGAGAAGAACTGCAGACCTTTGGTCCCTGGACCAAGGTTCCTAACCTCTGGGTTATCCAAATTGGTCCTCTGGCTGGCGGTATCAAAAGCCACTGAGAAGTCCAGACGAATCACAAGGTCACGCTCTTCTTTTCTCTCCTCCCAACATAAGCCCCTCACACAGTTCACCAAAACAGCCTCGGGGTCAAATTCAGGCCTTAATTCTGATGAAAATGGATCTAGAAACTGAGAGCTGGGAGATGGATGCTGGGGATTAGACTAGATCAGGGACAGCCAACTTCCAAGAGGCTGTGATCTACTCAAACAATTAAAAACTGGCAGTGATCTACCCTTTTTAGGGTTCAAGTTGTTTTTTTTAGGGAGGAACGTTCCATTTTTAAACGGGTGATTGATCAGGGCAAAGGAATACATGAAAAAAGTTGCTCATCAATAATCATAATCATAATCATAATAATTTATACCCCTGTCCATCTGGCTGGGTTTCCCCAGCCACTCTGGGCATCTTCCAACAGAATATTAAAATACAATAATCTATTAAACATTAAAAGCTTCCCAAAACAGGGCTGCCTTCAGATATCTTCTAAAAGTCTGGCAGTTGTTTATTTCCTTGACATCTGATGGGAGGGTGTTCCACAGGGCGGGTGCCACCACTGAGAAGGCCCTCTGCCTGGTTCCCTGTAACTTGGCTTCTCTCAGTGAGGAAACTGCTAGAAGGCCCTCGGAGCTGGATCTCAGTGTCCGGGCGGTGGGGGTGGAGATGCTCCTTCAGGTATACTGGACCGAGGCCATTTAGGGCTTTAAAGGTCAGCACCAACACTTTGAATTGTGCTCAGAAACGTCCTGGGAGCCAATGAAGATCTTTCAGGACCGGTGTTATATGGTTTCGGCGGCCACTTCCAGTCACCAGTCTAGCTGCCGCATTCTGGATTAGTTGTAGTTTCCGGGTCAACTTCAAAGGTAGCCCCACATAGAGTCCTCCACACCCACCCACCTCCTGTCCCCCCAAAACAGTACTTCTGTCTTGACAGAAGTCCACCTTAATCAACAGATTGCTAATGAAGCAGTCAGCGATCTGGAGGACGGGATGAGGAGGCGGGGCCGGATGGAGGGGCCAGCGATCGCCCGCAATCTACCTAAACTTCCAGGGGATCGACCAGTAGATCGCGATCAACCTGTTGAACATCCCTGGACTAGATGATTCTTGGGGACCCTTCAAACTCCATTTACTTATTCATTGCATTTATATCTCACCTTTTCCTCCAATGAGCTCAAGGTGGCATACAAGAGCCCTGTGAGATAGGTTGGGCTGAGAGGCTGCAAATGGCCCAAGGTCTCCCAGGGAGTTTCATGGCTGAGTGGGGATTCGAACCCTGGTCTGCCGGGACCTAATCCTAGTCCAACACCCCAACCACTAGACCATGCTGCCTCTACTGTTCTATGATTCTGTATGCCATTTGTCCCGATGTGTTTGTCCTTCAACAAGCCATGGCAGCTCTCGAACTGGGGGCCCCCTGAGGAAGTCTCCCCTGGACTCTCTCCCCACATCCGCTGTCCAGAAGGGGAAGGAAAGGCCAAGGATTCACAAACCGGGCCATTCTTTAAAATTCCCTTTGCGCATGTTTTTGGAATCACCAGAATGATAAAGCTGGGTGCGAAACTACCACAGGCCTGTCAGTTCCTTGGCAGAGGTTCTGAGCTGTGTACTAGTTTTAAATAAAGTAACCGGCTACAAGATCCACCCCCCAAAAAAAGTGAATTATTAGACTTTTATCTCATGGATTAAGAACCAAAAAAATTGACAGGAAATGTAACACTCCCCCCACCCCCCAGAGCTGTGTAACATTAGAGTACTTAATTTTATTAAAAGTTTGTTCACTTCAATAGCCTTTAAAATCTTTTTTTCCAGGAAAAGGGATGGCTGTTAGAATGAATGTGCTCCCTAAAACAAACTTCTTGTTACAGAATATCCCTTTTACAGTTTTGGGGGGAAAATGTGTGAGGGGTGGGTGCAGCGGAAAATGATTAATAACTTTATATGGGGGGGGGAGAGAGAAGGCTCAGATTAGCTCTGATGTGCTCCACAGACATAGGAAAGAGGAGGAATGGGAGTACCAGACCTTCAATTCTAAACTCTTAGCTAATTTACTCGTCCGGTTGCTGAAAGAACTGGATGGAATTGCTTAAAATGGTACAGCAACACGGTCCATCGTGAAGCTGTTAGTCCGCACCCATTCAGGGCTTTGTTAAGGTCGGATTCTGCAGCGAGAAGTTGCCTATGGGGGGCCTCTAGGAGGTTGATTTGAAATGTGGGATGTGAAACACAAGAGCAGTCAAGTACAAGATTCCTAGAGAGAACATGTTTACACATGGGGAGGAATGTTTGTCCAACCAGCAGGTAAACTTCCTGTTTCCTTTTGGGCTGGGACAGACTTCCTCTGCATGTGACTAGAGGTGGGCGTGGCCTCACCTGTGCAGGTAACGACAAAAGCACAGGGCAGAGCAGCCATCTCTCTCTCTGTGACTACATGCATCGAAGAAGCAACATCTGCTTAGCCATAGATGCTCTCCAAGAGAGGACAAAGGGACTGTCTTCTTATGAGATAGTTTCTAGGTATATGTTACTTTCCTAAGATAAGTCTGCCTTCTGGGATCCTATTGTGAACAGAATGATGTGTGAGTAAACCTTTTTATACTTTTATAGAAGACTGTGTCGTGTCTTATCTTTTATGAGGGAATAAGGGGAGAATACCAGGACAGTTACTATAGAGGCTTTAGCGAGCCTGAGCAAACGCATCCGCTGTGAGTTTAAAAGGGGGAATGTTACTCTGCTAAATTGTGATCTTGTTAACACAAGTTGGAAAAGGATATTATCAAACAATATATCCTCTCCTGCATCCCTGAACATTCCCACAAAATATTCAACAACTGATGGGCCAGGTCAAGCCTGACCCTTGCTGATGTCCACTTTCCATTTTTGTCCTTCATTAACCTCTCAGCTGGCAGTGCAAAGGCTTTGGGTCCCAGGCCTCATTCTGGAGAGACTTTTTGAATGCTATTTAATTTGTCCCCCTCCCCCCCACCTCCCCACCACCTCCCTAAATCCCCACATGAGAAATGGCAATTTGATCCATACTTACATTGGAAATTTTATTTGCTCTATGTTGTGTTGAATGATTTGTTCTTTCACTGCTCCTGACTGCCAGACGGGTCTATTTTCTGTACGTAATATTTTGACTTTTACTGAAGAGCCTGTTTCCCTCTTTTTCTGTGTTTCTGTTCTTGAAAATGCTCAGTCGAAACTGTGTTTTTAAAAAAGATGATGACTTGGAAACTTCGGTTGCTCCAAAATGCAATAGCCAGGGAACTGGCTGCTCTCCTTCATTGGAGGTTTCTAAGCAGAGGTTGGGTGGCCATCTGTCATAGATGCTTGAACTGATATTCCTCAGCATTGCTGGGGGTTGGACTATTCTATGCATTCTATGATTGGATTTAATTTTATTATTACGGTCACAGACCAGTTCCGGCTCACTCACAATATCAGGAAAATCATAAAACACAACAGGAATACATTGAATTGCAATTGGGTATAACAGAGACAATTCAGATACAGCAGCAGTTAAAAATATATATTAAATCTTGATCACTAAAATATAACCTAAAATTGTTATTTAAAACCTTAATCATTTTGGTAGCACAGCTTGTTCCCTAAGTTTTATGGCAGTCGCACAGAATCTGGCCACCCTGAGCATGATCTCCAGATCCTTGTCCTCTACCAGGAGTTTTAGACGTTGAAGTTCAGACCCATCTGGAGATTTTTGTATAACAAGAGTGATAAATACCGAGCGTATATCCCCATAGAAACGGCAGCCTAACAAGACATGAGAGACAGTTTCTACCTCCATCACACCGCAGGGGCAGACTTGTTCCGCGTATGGTTTACCCTCAAATCTGCCCTGCAATGAGGCAGATAGCAGCACGTTGAATCTAGCGAGGGTGCATTTCCAGGCCCAATTCAAGGTGCTCATGTTGACATTTAGGCCCCAAATACCTGAGAGACCCCCCTCCTTCCCTACAGATCCCCATTGGTGCCAAGATCTGCAGAGAGGTCCCTCTTGGTAGTTCCTTCACCCTCAACGGCTCAGGGGGTGGCAGCCCAGAAAGAAAGGGCCTTTCCTGTGGTGGCCCCTAAATTGTGGGACTCCCACAGAGGTGTGCCTGGCGCCTTCATTGCACAAATTCTGAAGGATGCTCTTTGCTCTCGTCTTTAACACCTGAGATGTATATTTCCAGCACCCACCTTGTTATTTGTGATTGCATTTTTCTGTGAATACATTTGTCCAACTGATTTTGAAGTTGTAATTTAAATTGTTGAACCCCCTTTGTTTTTGTTTTTTTATCATACATTTTTATTAGTTTTAAATATAATCATACAATTTTATCCAAATTTTAACCTAATTTTAACAAAATACAAATTTTGACTTCCTTCAACTTCTCTGGTAATCATCCATTTTTACCCTTCAATACGCATTCCTTTAATTGCATTGTTTTTGTTTTTTTAATGCTGCAGTTTGTTTTTATTTTATTTAAAACACCACTGCTATTCATTTTTTGGTAAAGAGGTTTCCAGTGTATTTCTATAAACTGTTTTGCTTTATAAAAGTCAACAATGAACAATATTAAATATTCTTCCCTGGGTGCTATGTCAACTCCAAAACTGCAAAATGATGTCATAACAAAGCTTTTATTACAAGTAAAATGCCCCTCTCCTGTTGCCTTCTGTTGTTCCCTTTCAACTGCCCCTCACTGCTTTGCGTGTCAGATTGGGAAGTGCCATCAACTTGAAAGATTACAAAGAAGTTGAGCAGTGGCTAGTTTTCTACACAAAGTAGGAATAGTTCGACCCTTAGTATGAGTAAGTCATGGACTACGTACCTGCAGATCTTCTGTCACCCCTTCTTGATCAATCATCATTTAGCCTTAAAGCAATAGATAACTAAGCCTTAAATCAACAGATAACTAAGACCTCAGTATAAGTGCCTCTTTGATGAACAGTGAAAAGAAACAATAGAATCATAGAATCATAGAGTTGGAAGAGACCCCAAGGGCCATCGAGTCCAACCCCCTGCCAAGCAGGAAACACCATCAGAGCACTCCTGACATATGGTTGTCAAGCCTCTGCTTAATGTCAAGCCTCTGCTTAAATAGTTTATCTTAAGTGTGAGATGGCTTACAACGTAGTAAAGGATAATTTCCAACAATGTTGCATCCAACTTTGAGTCCTTGGGATGAAAGATGGGTAGATAACAACCACCACAGCCGACTCAAAACCTCGCCTTCATGAGGTCTCCCTGAAAGCCTGTCTGCTTCCCTTGTCATTCCTAGAGATGCACTTCTGAGAGTCTTAAGAGCCCTCAATGGAAAATGTCTTCTGATCATTCTCACACATGGTTCTTGATAATTCCAGAGGCATTTCTAACAAGAAATGGTGGAGTCCCTTAACAGATTTTGTTGAGGATTGTAGGTCCCACCAGCATGACCTGATCTTCTGGGCAGGGTCAGTTGTGGGACACCCACTGGCGAAGTTTGGGAAAGGATGAGTTTTAATGAACGTGTTGTTGTTTTTTCATATATGAAGGACATGGGAAAAAGCCAAAGGTTTAAGGGAAATGACACACAATGAAATAAAAAGAAGAAGAAATTTAAAATGGTAATCCCCCCAAAAAACCTGAGGCTTTCATTTTAGGGATAATAGGGGCCAGAGGACACCACCCAAAGATGATTAACTCTTGTATGTATGGAACGACAGCAGCCAGAATCTTGTATGTGCAGAACTGGAAGGAAGAGAAGACACCAATGAAAGAAGATTGGATTTTAAAGCTAATGGACTCTGTGGAGCTGGCAAAACTAACAGCAAAAATAAGAAACAAACATGGTGGACTATTCATGGAAGAAGGTAAGCCCTTTTCGGAATATCTGAAAAAATATCATAATGAGATGAAATTGCGAGCAGGATTTGAAATACGAGCGGCGGTAGAAGATGGATAACGTATGAAATAGAAGAATACGGCTTTAGGTGAAATGTTTATCAGAATGCAGTATGCAAATGGGATGGGATTAAGAACAGCATGGAGGGGAAAGCAGGAAGTCAGCGTTTAAAGAGAAACATATAACGAAGTTGGAATCGGTATGTAAAGATTTAAATTTAATCTTTAAATTTAAATTTAATCTTAATTTAAAAAATGACTCTAAAAAAATAGAAAAGGGTGAGTTTTTGAAGGTGTCCCGTGGTTGCGCATGGGGAAGAATCTCGAGGGACCATCCTGATCAGAAAGGGAACCATTTCTTGCTGAGCGAGGCAGGCGTTTCCTTCCTACTTCTTCCTTATATTGAGGCAATCTGGCTGGGCGCCACTGAACTGTTGTGCTATTTTTCTCAAGGCGCACTTACCGCTCCGAAGCCTCGCTGATGCTCTCCAGCATCTCCTCAAGAGCTGCTCTCCAGTGGCTGCCGGAGGACGAAGACAGGAGGTTAAGTGGATAATTTAAGAACCAGAAACTGCATTTCAGGCAAAGAGGGAACTTGCCATAACAACAATAACTCATCGCAGACCCCGTCTTGCCCAGATCAGAATAAAATATAAGAAGGTGGGAAGATTCAGAGTCAAAAGATAAGTTGTGGCTGAGCTGAAGTGTATAGTGCTTGCATTATTAAGCTGTCTTGGAGTTCTGCAATGGGAACAAATACTTGGCAAGATTTATATTTTAACTCCTGGTTAAAATTTGGCATGAACCTTGCAAGGAAAGTCCCTGCTTTGGATCTGGGCCACAGTGCAGGGGTGATAGGAGGATGGACCCCATCTTTTCTTCCTGCAATGCGGCTTCAATCCCAATTGCCCCCTGGAGTCCCCTTTAGCCACAGAGGAGGAAACCTATTGGATTGAGAGGGTTTCTCTTCTGTGGCTGGTTGGCCACTTTTATCAGTGGCCAGTAACCACAATGACTATGCTCTACTTCCATGCTTGCAAGTGGGGAGAGTGTTGCTGGTGCCCTCAGGTCCTGCTTGCGGGGTTCCCTTTGGGGCCTCTGATTGGCCACTGTGAGAACAGGAAGTTGGACGAGTTGGACACCACTGGCCTGATCCAGCTTCAGTGCTATTTGCATGTTCCTCCTGATTCCCCAAAGTGAGTGAGTTCTGTGCCCCCCTAAGGCAGTCTGCTGCCCTGGTCTGGGGCACCAGGGAACACTATTCCATTGCTAGGAAGATTCAAAGAATAATAGGAGGTCCGTATAGTTAAAGCTATGGTTTTCCCTGTAGTGATGTATGGAAGTGAGAGCTGGACCATAAAGAAGGCTGATCGCCGAAGAATTGATGCTTTTGAATTCTGGTGCTGGAGGAGACTCTTGAGAGTCCCATGGACTGCAAGAAGATCAAACCTCTCCATTCTGAAGGAAATCAGCCCTGAGTGCTCACTGGAATGACAGATCCTGAAGCTGAGGCTCCAAGACTTTGGCCACCTCATGAGAACAGAAGACTCCCTGGAAAAGACCCTGATGTTGGGAAAGATGGAGGGCACAAGGAGAAGGGGACGACAGAGGACGAGAAGGTTGGACAGTGTTCTCGAAGCTACCAGCATGAGTTTGACCAAACTGCAGGAGGCAGTGGAAGACAGGAGTGCCTGACGTGCTCTGGTCCATGAGGTTATGAAGAGTCGGACACGACTCAACGACTAAACAACAACAATGACAAGAGTTGGAATGGATCCCAAGGGTCATCTAGTCCAACCCCTGCAATGCATCCATGATAGATGACCACCCAAACTCTGCTTGGAAATCTCCAAGAAAAGACAGTCCACAACCTCCCAAGGGAGACTGTTCCACCATTGAACAGCTCTTGCTGTGAGAAAGTTCTTCCTGATTTTTAGTCAGAATCCCCTTTCTTGGAGCTAACTTGAAGCTATTGGTTCAAGTTCTATCCTCCAGCGCAGAAGAAAAACCAGCATGTTCCCTCCTTCATGGGACAATCCTTGAGATATCTGAAAATGGCTCTCATCTCTCCTCTCAGTCTCCTCTCTTCCAGGCTAAACACATCCAGCTCCTTCAACCATTCCTCATCAGGCTTGGCTTCCAGACCTCTGACCATCTTGGTCACCCTCCTCTGCACACCTTCCAGATTGTTAACATCCTTCTTAAACTGTGGTGTCCAGAACTGGACACAGTATTCCAGATGTGGTCTGACCAAGGCAGAATTATCTGCCGATCTGGTAGGATTCTGCCTGTGGAATGGAGGGTGCCAGTTTTGCCTTTGCCTCATGAAGTAACATGTATTGCTCCAGCCACCATCTCTTGTCCTCAGGGTGTTGGATTTGGCAGTGGCTACTTGGGTGCACATCAAAAGTAATTCTGCACATGGTCAGAGATAATCTCTTAAGAACATAAGAAGAGCCTCTTGGATTAGGTCAATGGTATTCTGTTCTCCCAGTGGCCAGCCAGATACCCAAATGGAAAATCCACGAGTGGGATTCGAACACAAGACCCCTCTTCCCTCTAGTGGTTTCCAGGAAGTTACTTTTTGCGACTTCCCCAGGTTATACGGCTGAGTCCTGCCAGTGACAGCCAAGGTTTGCAACTTCTGAGCCTTGATGAGTTTCTGCCCAAACAAAGTCCAGCTCCCATCCCAAATCTTTGTTTTCCTTCTCTCACCTTCACCCTGCCAGATGGAGTATTTGGGAATGCATCGCCAGCCCTGGCAATAAATCACCTCGTCCCCCAAGCTTTACTGCATGGCAGACTGTTTAGAGATTCAGAATCAACAAATCATCCCGATAAATATGATTTTTCCGATGGCGTTTCATCAAAATACTTTATGTCTCTGACAATTCCGGGCGAGATTTATAGCACCAGGTGCTTGGGAAAAGCTGTTGGCCATCTTATTGAAATTCAGCTTTTCTTATTATTTTACTTCACGTCCGACTGCCCCCCCCCAACCTCCCTCCCTCCAGAGCTACATTGCAAGAAAAGTAGAGTTTTCAGACTTTCTGTTGTCAAGTGGAAAAATCCACCATCAAGGTCATGGCAAAAGCATCCCAGGAGCTGCCCAGGGGCCTGGAAGCTTCCTATGAAGAACCAAAGACTTCCTCAGCTTGGACAACCCTTTGCTCTGTGTGTTGTGTGGGCAGGAGAGCCTCACCTGACCCATAGGAACACAAGAACATTATGGGAGTCCACTGGATCAGGCCAATGACTCATTTAGTCCAGCCTCTTGTTCTCTCAGTGGCTAGCCAGATGCCTCCAAGGGAAGCTTGTAAGCAGGATCCAGCCACAAGAGCAGCTCTCCCCCATATGGTTTCCAGCTGTGCTGGTCCCGTGGGTTAACCGAGAGGCGAGGTCTGAGTCCAGTCCAAGGTCGGAGGTTCAGTATGGAGGCAGACCGTCAAAGCTGAAGCTGGGTGCAGGGCAGGGAGTCGGGTGAGGTCAGAAGCTCCGGCAAGAAAGCAGGACAGGGTTCGGGCAGGAACTGGCTACCAACAATGTTGCTCCCGCAACTTGGGCCTGGGGCTGGCTGGCTTTTATCTGCCCCGAGGCATAGGGCGGCCCCGATCCTCTGGTGACTTGCATCTCCTGGCCTGGAGGCGAGCACTCCTCCTGCGGGAACTTAGTTCCCTCCGCCTCTCTGCCCTGAGCCTCTGCAGCTCAGGAAAGGCTGGAGGGTTCCCGGACCCAGAGGCAACCTCAGTTTCCTCTGACGGGGCTGAGAGTGGAGCACTTGCAGGCAATGGGTCCTCTGTCACCTCAGGGGCAAGAGCAGACTCAGCTGGTGCCTGCACCTGAGGACCCAGCACAGGTGAGGACCCTTCAGGCTCATGCCCCAGCCCCGGCTCAGCTGGTTCTGGAGGTGGGGACTCCTGTGCAGGCTGGGATCCCTCAGGTTCAGCCTCCGAGTCCGAATCCCAGGCCATCACACCGGCATACGTGGAAATAGGTTATGTCACGGTCCAGCTCACGGGCGATTGAAGTCCCAGCTAGGGATGTTGGGACCGGGGGCAAGATTGTGGGGTGGGAGCATGAACGGGAGTCCAGAAGCCAGGAGTTGGGAAGCCAAGAGTCTGAGGGTCTGAGGAGTCAAGAAGCCAAGGGTCCGAGGGTCAGAAAGCAAGGAGTCACAAAGGCAGGGGTCTGAGGATCAAGGAGCAAGAAGTCATGAAGGCAGGGGTCCAAGGAGCAAGGAGCAAGGAGTAAGGGACCAAATGCATCAAGGCAGGGAACATGTGCCAAGAGCTGAAGGGAAATGCTGACCTTATATCCCTTCCCAGCTCTTGCCACCAGGTGCTGTGAGTTACCAATCAGCCTCACCTGTGTGGCCGCACCTTGCCTCTTCAGAACAAACTTAGGAAGGCCCCAGTCCTGCTGACAGGGCCTGGCTACTGCACGCACACCTGACAGGTTATGTGATTGTGTATGTATAGGGCAAGTGGGAAAGCCTCTTCCCCACTGTCTCCTGACTGACAGTCAGAGGAACAATAGTCGATGTGGCATCATCTGAGCTGAGCTAAGGCTGAGAAGCCTGGAGACAGAGACACACTTGGTTTTTGAGATGGATTCAAAGCTCTGGCTAATGGAGAAGCAAGATCTATTGTGGTGTTAATGCTGCGAACCCCTCCATCTTAGGCTCAGGTTGTATATGTGTGTAAATAAAACCATATATCCTAAGGATACCACAGTCTCCACTGACCTTGATTCCAAGGGAACCGAACCCTGGGAGAGCTCCTAGGACCCCCTGGAATCTCTCTCTGCTCAGAGATTGGGGTGGCATGTCACAGTACTGAATCCTACCAATGGGATCAGAGGAAGCTGCCCTATTAAGTCTGACTGTTTACTCATCCTGCCTAGTCAATGAAGAACGATGTCAATCAACATCTGATGATCACCTTCTACCGGTCAACAATAGAAAGTGTCCTTTCATACTGCATCACGGTGTGGTACTCTGGTTTGACATCATCTGATTGGAAGTGCCTACAGAGGGTGGTAAATACAGCACAAGATATTATGGGCTGTCCCGTGAATCCACTGGATGAAACAGCGGAAGAACGTTGCCTCAGGAAAGTGAGAAAAATCCTCAGGGATGATTCACACCCTGGCCGGCACTTTCTTGATCTCCTGCCTTCAGACAGAAGATATAGAAGCATGACTAGTCGCACCAACAGGGTAAAGAACAGCTTCTATCTGTGGGCTGTTAGGCAGCTGAATGAAAAGATAACAACAGGGCAACTGACTTTGGGGTTTTGTGGGTGTGTGTCAGTAAATGAGGGGAATTAAGACTAAGAGAGCTGAGTGGGGGGTGCTCATGTAATCTCACTGTATACAGGTTGTACAAGTGACAATAAAGTAGTTCAAATGTCTAGTCCTGTGTCTAGTCTCTCTGGTCAGAGCTGTCCAGGGTCTTGCACATCATTCACTGCCTAGTGCTTTTTCACAGATGCCAGCGACTGAACCTGGGACCTTTGGCGATGGAACCTGTTCTTTGCCATTGATCTCTGGCCCCTTAGAGAATTGTAAGGTGAAAGGGACCCTGATGCTCAGCTAGTCCAGCCCTCTGTAATGTAGGAATCTCAGCTGAAGCATCCATGACAGACAGCCACACGGCGCTGCTTGCCCCATCTCCCATCCATTGCTCCTTTCACTCCTGGCCCATCGTCGCTGACACCCAACTGATGTCATGACATGAAATTTATTACGGCCAGAGACCAGCTTGAGAAACACAAATGGAACTACAATCCCAATAGCAAAACAAACATTTAAAACAATATAGAGTGGTACCTCGGGTTAAGTACTTAATTCGTTCCAGAGGTCTGTACTTAACCTCAAACTGTTCTTAACTTGAAGCACCACTTTAGCTAATGGGGCCTCCCACTGCTGCTGCTGCGCCGCCAGAGCACAATTTCTGTTCTCATCCTGAAGCAAAGTTCTTAACCCGAGGTACTATTTCTGGGTTAGCGGAGTCTGTAACCTGAAGCATATGTAACCTGAGGTGTATGTAACCCGAGGTACCACTGTACAACAATGGATTTTAAGTTTAAAAATGTGATAGGCATATAAACACATAAAAACTTTAAGATAGACTACCTTAGAGAAATGACCCAGAGTTGCGTGTGGATCCGAGTTTGGGAATTTTCTTAACAAACTAGATTGAATCGTGGGGTGGTCTGCGCCTACAGATCTGTGCGCAGAATCTGGTGACAATCCGGGTTGTTTTGTGGTCTTTGCCTAACAGGAGAAGATTGAATTTTTGCTTGACCGGGAGGTCAGCAAGCCTCACCAGCAGGGGGTCAATAGTTTCTCTACGTGCCTCATCGTAAAAGGGACATCTAAAAAATATGTGTTCAGGGCTTCCTATATCCCCCAATGGACTGGCGCAAATTCTCTGGTCAACTGAGGTCAGAAGAGCATAAGAAGAGCTCAGTTGGATCAGGCTGAGGAACCCCCTTGTCCAGCACACTTTTCTCACAGAGGCCAACCAGAGGTCTGTGGGAAGCCCACAAACATGACATGAGCACAACTGCCCATCTATATTTCTCAGCAACTGAGATTCAAAGGAATGCTGGCAGTGCAGGTGGAGCAGGGCCATCACATAGCCGTTGATGCTTCTCCTCTAGGCATTGATTGAACCCCTTTTAAAGCCACCCCCTTGGTGGTCATCACTTACTTCTTGTAGGAGTCTATGGATGAACTTTGTGCTGAGCGAAAAAGGACTTCCCTGAATCTGTCCAAATTCAGCTTCACAGGAAGCCCAGGGGTTCTAGTGCTATGAGACAGAAAGAAATTTTATTCTCCATTCACATTCTCCACCCACACAATTTAATGTCCCATCTAACCTGCTTAGGGACATGGGTGGTGCTGTGGGTTAAACCACTGAGCCTCTTGGGCTTGCTGATCAGAAGGTCGGTGGTTCGAATCCCCAAAATGACGGGGTGAGCTCCTGTTGCTCAGTCCCTGCTCCTGCCCACCCAGCAGTTCGAAAGCACGTCAAAGTGCAAGTAGATAAATAGGTACCACTCCGGCGGGAAGGTAAACGGCGTTTCCGTGCGCTGCTCTGGTTTGCTGGAAATGGCTTAGTCATGCTGGCCACATGACCCGGAAGCTGTACGCCGGCTCCCTTGGCCAGTAAAGCGAGATGAGCGCCGCAACCCCAGAGTCGCCCGTGACAGGACCTAATGGTCAGGGGTCCCTTTACCTTTACCTAACCTACTTATTTGCTTGTTGGTTTAATAAAATTTGTACACTGCCTGATTGTAACACACACACACACAACTTCTTTTTTGTCTTTATGACATGTGGTTTATTAACACATATATACAATCTATTTTTTATTTTTATATACATTTTTACTGGGGTTTTTAACATATCATTTCCAACAATCATATAACATGACTTTTTATCTTATATGTTTTAGACTTCTGTCAACACCTCTGATGATTTTCCGTTCTGTATCACTTATTCTGCATTTCTTAATTTCTCTATTACTCTTAATTATCATTAACTAATAATTCTCCTCATAGTCTTTCTTGCAATATTTCAGGTAGTCCTCCTTACAAAACTTCTTGCAGTCCTACTAGTGTGATCTGTTCATTACAATTGCTTTTCAAATAGTTCGTATATTTACTACACACACACACACACACACCCTTCAAAGCAGGTTGAGAAAAGAGTATAACAATAAAAATATTTGTAAAAACAGTGAAAAATAACTATTTAAAATAAGCAATAAACTTTTAATAGAAGTCCCACCAGTTTTGCAGGCTTCCGAACAAAGAGGGTTTTTTCTCCGCTGACCTCCCCTAGGCCTTTTAACTGGAGATGCAGAAAACTGAACTTCAGACTTCATAAAGGGGGGGGGGGTCTGCTCCTAGCCTTGAGTTATGGCCCCTCTAATACCACAGGTAAGGAAGATGCAAATTAAGGATCCAACCCCCCACTCTGGTTACTTATATTGCCCTTTCTTTGCACCGATGGCAAAAGCTGTGACCCTGATTTATACGCCCCATTCACTTTTTCCAGCGCACTAACTCTTTATGCGCCTTCTCCAAAGCAATCAAGGTGATGTATTAAAAAAATGGAGAAGCTGTATTTCTGCCACCCTGCTAGTCAAGGGGCGATCGGAGGAGTCTGGAGGACAAAGTAAGGTGCAGGGATTGTGGAACCTGCTGCCAGAGGAGAAAGACTTCCAGGAGGTGCATGAAATGGTTCCACTTGTTTAGGAGATGAAGAACACCTCCAGTCCATGGGAGAAAGCTCTTGACCATGCTTTGATCCATCATCATGCATGAACACAGAAGGACCCATGATCAGGACCCATGGCAGTCTGGGCTCAGGCCTGGGTATGTCGTGGAGTTGGGTCCGGTCACCCTCACATAGGACCTCCATTGAAGGAGTGATGGGGAAGTCCAACCCTTTCATTGCTCTTGGATCTTTGAGTGGCTTTTGATACCAGTCACCATAGCATCTTCCTGGACTGTCTCTGTGTTTTTGGGAGTTGGAGGCACAGTATTCCAGTGCTTCTGCTCCTACCTTTGTGGCCAGTGCCAGAGAATGTCATTTGGGTAACCACATGTCTACATCTTGGCAGCTTAACTGCAGGGTGTCATGAGGCAATAATCAGGAGGTTGGGGACACAGTGTCATCTGTATTGGTTCTGCCTCAGGGTTTCTTGTTTCTTGTGTGGTGTAGTGGTTAAGAGCAGTGGACTCGTAATCTGGTGAACCGGGTTCGATTCCCTGCTCCTCCACATGCAGCTGCTGGGTGACCTTGGGCTAGTCACACTTCTCTGTAGTCTCTCAGCCCCACTCACCTCACAGAGTGTTTGTTGTGGGGGAGGAAGGGAAAGGAGAATGTTAGCCGCTTTGAGACTCCTTCGGGTAGTGATAAAGTGGGATATCAAATCCAAACTCCTCCTCCTCCTCATAGAATCATAGAGTTGGAAGAGACCACAAGGGCCATCGAGTCCAACCCCCTGCCAAGCAGGAAACACCATCAGAGCACTCCTGACATATGGTTGTCAAGCCTCTGCTTAAAGACCTCCAAAGTAGGAGACTCCACCACACCCCTTGGCAGCAAATTCCACTGTCAAACAGCTCTTACTGTCAGGAAGTTCTTCCTAATGTTTATGTGGTATCTTCTTTCTTGTAGTTTGGATCCATTGCTCCGTGTCCGCTTCTCTGGAGCAGCAGAAAACAACCTTTCTCCCTCCTCTACATGACATCCTTTTATTATTTGAACATGGCTATCATATCACCCCTTAACCTCCTCTTCTCCAGGCTAAACATGCCCTTAGCCGTTCCTCATAAGGCATCGTTTCCAGGCCTTTGACCATTTTGGTTGCCCTCCTCTGGACACGTTCCAGTTTGTCAGTGTCCTTCTTTACTGTGGTGCCCAGAACTGGACACAGTACTCCAGGTGAGGTCTGACCAGAGCAGAATACAGTGGCACTATTACTTCCCTTGATCTAGATGCTATACTCCTATTGATGCAGCCCAGAATTGCATTGGCTTTTTTAGCTGCCGCGTCACACTGTTGGCTCATGTCAAGTTTGTGGTCAACCAAGACTCCTAGATCCTTTTCACATGTACTGCTCTCAAGCCAGGTGTCACCCATCTTGTATTTGTGCCTCTCATTTTTTTTGCCCAAGTGCAATACTTTACATTTCTCCCTGTTAAAGTTCATCTTGTTTGTTTTGGCCCAGTTCTCTAATCTGTCAAGGTCGTTTTGAAGTGTGATCCTGTCCTCTGGGGTGTTAGCCACCCCTCCCAGTTTGGTGTCATCTGCAAATTTGATCAGGATGCCCTTGAGTCCATCATCCAAGTTGTTGATAAAGATGTTGAATAAGTCCGGGCCCAAGACAGAACCCTGTGGCACCCCACTAGTCACTCTTCTCCAGGATGAAGAGGAACCATTGATGAGCACCCTTTGGGTTCGGTCAGTCAGCCAGTTACAAATCCACTGAGTGGTAGCATAGTCAAGACCACATTTTACCAGCTTCTTTACAAGAATATCATGGGACACCTTGTCGAATGCCTCTTCTTCTTCTTCTTCTTCTTCTTCTTCTTCTTCTTCTTCTTCTTCTTCTTCTTCTTCTTCTTCTTCTTCTTCCTCCTCCAGCAACTCAATTCCCGTAGGCACTCACTACCCAAATTCCCTGTTAGAAGGAATGATATGCAGTCTAAAGTTTGTCAGGTCCAGATCCTAAGGGTGGAGAGGACTACTCCTTTCAAAAGGATTAGACAAATTTCTGGAGGACAAGGGGACTATCAGCCAGGGTGGCTCTGCCCTGTCTCCATGTCTGGATGCTGCAATGCTTCTGAATCCCAGTTGCCAGAAACCACAGGAGAGGAGAAGGCTCTTGCTTGCCAGTTTCCCACAAGCATCCAGCTGGCCACTATTAGAATATTCTGTTCCACCTTAAGGGACAGGCATGAGGCTGTTGTGTGTCACATGTCTGTTTACACTCCAGTACTGCTTGCTGGGAACTTCCGTTTGTGTACAGCTTTCATGTCCAAAGCAAGACAGCTAAGAGTGGCCTGATCCAGCAACACACTTCTTATGCCTCTGTCTTCACCCAAAAGGAAAGCAGTTCCCATCCTGCTGGTGGTGATCCTAACTAGATTTGTTGTTGTTGTTTAGTCGTTTAGTGGTTTCCAACTCTTTGTGAGCCCCTAACTAGATTAGATGACCACAATGCACTCGACACGGGGTGTCAGGAAGCTGAAGTTAGGAAGTTGAATGTTAGAAGATTTGGGACAGATAAAAGAAACTCCTTCTTCATGCAGCACTTGGTTCAGCTGTGGAACTCCCTGCCACAGGGGCAGAGATGACAACCAGCCTGACTGGCTTTTAAAAAGGATTAGACAAATTCATGGCAGAGAGGACTATCAAGGGCTTCTAGCCAGTGGCGGAGGAAGGGGGTGCGGTGGGACCGCCCTGGGTGTCATCACTGAAGGGGGTGACAAAAATATGAGGTTTTTTCCTAAAAAAAAATGGGTTCACGAAACTTTTTAGTTCAGTCAAGAAACATAATGAGACGTGGCTGGCACTGGGCGCCACACTGTGGCAGTCGGCACTTACCGCGGGGCCTGCACCGTGGCCCAGCCACGTGTCTCTCCTGGGAGTGACGTGGCGGCTTGGGCACCTGCAGGCTCCACACTGCCTGAAATGGCAGCGTGGGGCTTGCGTCTGCCTACCGCCTCTCCCTCAGCTGCCCTACATGCAGCTCACCCCGTCCCATGGGCGGCTCGCCACACTCCCGGCTGCAGGACATGCATGAAGCACGGGGCACCCAAGCAGTTAGCTACGCCACTGCTTCTAGCCAGGACGGCTCTGCTCTGCCTTCACAGTCAGAGGCGACTAATATACACACAATAATCACCAAAATAATTATACATTCTTTATCAATCTTCTGAGACAAATACAAAACCTTATGCAAAGCCACAGAGACCGACAAAAGGTAAGTTCAGTGTTGTTCAAAATACCGAGAGATCCTAGTGAAGTTGAAGATGGATGTTAATGAAGTGGTAGCACACTCCCGAGGTAGTTTTCCGGGCTTCTTCAGTGGTCTAATCTCAAAGCCTTGATACGTATATTGCTACCTGCAAGCCCCAGTAGAAGGGTCCCATCGGGGGCGAACAGTGGCCTCTTGATTACTTGGACTGCCAGGGCGAAACAGGTGCAAAACGCCGCCACCCTGTCTACAATTTCATTAACATCCATCTACAACTTCAGCATCTCTCAGTATTGTGAACAACACCGAACTTACCCTTTGTTGGTATCTTCATGAACTTACCTAAAAAGATAAACAAAAGACTGAGTGAAGCATTTGAAAAATCCATTGAAACCAGACATTATAAGTTCATCTTAGGTTGGGTAGTTCGCAAGTCTCTGTGGCTTTGCATAAGGTTTTGCATTTGTCTCAGAAGATAGATAAAGAATGTATAATTCTTTTGGTAATTATTGTGTGTGTATTAGTCGCCAACGTGTTGCATGAGTCGTACTAGTTGTATTTTTCTAGCTTCACAATCAGAGGCAGCAATGCTTCTGAAAACCAGTTGATGGAAACCACAGGAGGGGAGAGTTGCTCTTGTGTCCCCCACGCATCTTGTTGGACACTGTGAGAACAGGATACTGGACTAGATGGGTCACTGGCCTGATCCAGCAGGCTCTCCTTAGAAAGTTCTTAGGAAGAATCTTAGGATGTTGTGGCGTAATTGTCGGCAGGGGCAAGACCCTGTCAGCACGTGACGCTTGTGCTCAGAACCTCTCCGCCCTCCTTCTTTGGCCCTGGGATGTGAGAGCGTGTGATTCCTCTCTCCTTCTTTGGCAAGAGCCAACGGCTTCCCAGGGCCCTCGTCCTCCTGTTGGCGCATCATTGCATCTTTGTGCGGCTGGGAGATGTTTCTGGGAGCCCACCTCATTAGCCCAACCGTGATGGACGTGGTCCAACCTTGGGAGACATTCCTCCCCATTCACCTCCCACTCTAAACGATCCCTTTATCTGAGAGAGGTGCATTAACTCCCCTTTCAGGTCCTAATTTACTCGGGGAGTCAGAGGGGTCGCGGTCAGTACCTGCCGCTTTGACGGATCGAGTTTCCGTCGAAGGCCCTTGCCCTCTCAGCCCTTTGTTAAGCTTGAGAAAGACATCTTTATCCTCCCTGGCCTGTATTTTTAGCTCCTTTCGGTTCTTGTTTGCGGACAATAAAGTTTCCCTGAGAACAGATCCGATAATGTCACTTCTCAGACTTGGAGGTTTAAGTCTCACCTCGGCTGGAACTCGAAGAGAGCAGCCAGCCAACCTGAAACCACTTAATTGCAACTCAGCCCTGTCAGGGTGTGTGTGTGTTTGCAAAGGATACTTTGCTGCAGAACAATGTGGAAACTGTTAGAATAGAGCGCGCCGGGTCTATTACAACGTCGAGAGTGCTGCCTCTTTCTTTCGCCTCTTCTTTCTTTCTTGCCACACAAAATATCCCCTTGCTGAGCAAAGATTAGGGAACCAGGCTAGTACATAGTCAACATTCATTTGTCATGCGTCTCAATAGGCTGTGGCAATTCCATGGGAAACATCCAAGAAAATCCATCTTGCCGGCAGCCCGGCAAGCCTCTCATGCAGAACTCTTCTCTTTCACAGAATCCTAGAATTATGGAGCTCTAAGGGACACCAAGGGTCATCTAGTCCAAACCCCTGCAATGCAGGAATCACAGCGAAGGAATTCAAGCCAACTTGACTTTGCTCTTTCGCAGGTCCTTTGCACCACAAGGAATGAGCAGAGGTGAGGGTTGGATGGACCCATCCAAGATTGGCTGCTTTGAAGGTAGTACATAGCCATCCATCCTGGCTAATAGCTGTTGATAGACCTCTACTCTATGAATTAGTTTACTCCTCTTTTAAAACCATCCCAGTTGGAGGGAGGTCCATAGTTGAACTACGCACTGGGCAAAGCAGAACTTTCTTTTCTCTGTCCTAAATCTTCCAACATTCTGCCTCATTGGATGGTCATGAGGTCTAGTAGACCCGGAGGCTGATCCAGCAAAGGACTTGTTTCCATGGAAGCACGTTCCTTGGGATTCAGAGAACAGAACCTGCAGTTTTGCCTGCAAGCAGCCCTCCTTCTTATCTGTCCATCTCTCCATAGTGACTGAGTGCACCCCAACCGTGGCTTTGCAGCAGGACAACAGATCCAATGATGGACCACCAATTTAAATGGCTGCGATGCTCTGATGACTTCGAGGCGATAGAAACGATCCTTCTCTGCATGGTTAAAGGAAGGGCAGAGATTTGTAGAGACAACAAGCCCTTCTTGTGTTTCTCCTTTTCATTGCCATCAGATGCCACGGCGGAGCCCCTCAAACGCACGAACAAGAGTTCAGTGTTGTGCGTTTATCTGAAGGATGCAAATGGACAGCGACTCCTGTTCTCTCTGGGGTCTTGAGAACAGAATCTTCCCAGGCTTGGAGGACAAGACCAGCTGTTTGAAAACCCTTTTCAGTGAGAGTCATTAGCGGGAGATAAAGGTCTCTCGAGGCTTAGGATTTCTCTCCTCTCATTGGCACAGCCTTGCTGCCGCCCTATGACAACGGCCAGGGCCATTTTTAATAGCCACCCTAATTGTATATTTCCTCCCGTTCCTGCTGCTGAGAAAGAGAGTTGCAGAGAAAGGGCCCCATTTCGACAGCGTTTATCTGATGAAACCGCTGAAGATGGCTTTCTTTCTTCCTTCTGCCTTTCTCTTCTCGACTAATCGCCCTTCCAATTGCTGACTGTTTTCTTGGCCTGTGCAGAATGCAGGCTCAAATGAAGGGGCGGAAGAGCGCTGAAAGGTGAAACAAAGAGAGCTTGACTTGGCCGGCAGTGGCCGGGTCCCAGGGCACAGGAGAGCACAGCTAACAGGCTTGCTCTAATTTACGGCCATTGTCCGGGATTTGCTGGAGGTGGATGGCTGAAGAATAGGGCTCTGTGTCGCTGCAACCCAGCTTGAGATTCTTCCAGTTGGCCATCAAGCACCCCAAAAGGTGAAGTGTTTAGATGCTAACATACAGAAGTGAACCCCTGGCCTCTCTGATGTTCCTCTTTGGTGGATATAAAGCTGCCTTCTTCTGCATACTTCCTTGAGAATGAGCCCCCATTGAAGACAAGGAAAAACCCTGGGGTTCGGATTTACTCCGCTGCCCAGCTTGTTGGGCTGCCACTCCCCATGGATCTTTCCGGTCAGCAAAAGGAGGAGTCTCCAGCCAAGTTAAAGAAGCAAACAGCGGTCAGTAGACCTGATCTTTATTTGTTGCAACAAGGTTCAAACACACAGGGAGTAGGAACTCCAAGCACGGGGTTGCGTGAACTTTTAAGACCTTTCCCCATTTCTCATAATACATTTTTCAACAGCATCATCGATACGTCACAAATATGTCACAAAGTGGGAGTGTTTGGCATGTAGAAACATGAGTCCATCACCCACCCCTGTCAATCGCCCCAGTTCCCGACACCTTTTAACTACCCTCTTCCCCAAAGAACAATAAGAGTATTTACACACTCCCCTAGCTGCAAGGCTTTTGCTTCTCCTTCAAAAGTATCAGGATTCAATTCACCATCCCGATGGATTTCTGCCTGGGGTATGGGCTGCCCCTGATTGCCTCCTGCCTCCTATTGTGTGGCTAAGTTCACACCTTGTGGAGAGGGAAGGAGTATGTGACCTTATGCTTAAGGGATTATGGATTCCCCTCTTCCAGAGGAGTCATTAGCCATTGGAACCAAGGAAATCGGTCAAACTGTTGAATTTTGATGATTATTTGAAGTTTCTACAGTTTTCTTCATGACCCCATGGACCAGAGCACGCCAGGCACTCCTGTCTTCCACTGCCTCCCACAGTTTGGTCAAACTCATGTTTGTAGCTTCGAGAACACTATCCAATCATCTCATCCTCCGTCGTCCCCTTCTCCTTGGGCCCTCCATCTTTCCCAACATCAGGGTCTTTTCCAGGGAGTCTTCTCTTCTCATGAGGTGGCCAAAGTCTTGGAGCCTCAACTTCAGGATCTGGCCTTCCAGTGAGCACTCAGGGCTGATTTCCTTCAGAATGGATTGGTTGGATCTTCTTGCAGTCCATGGGACTCTCAAGAGTCTCCTCCACCACCATAATTGAAAAGCATCCATTCTTCGGCGATCAGCCTTCTTCATGGTCCAGCTCTCACTTCCATACATCACTACTGGGAAAACCAGAGCTCTAACAAAAAGGACCTTTGTTGGCAAGGTGATGTCTCTGCTTTTTAAGATGCTGTCTAGGTTTGTCATTGCATTGTGATGGTAAATACTTTAATTCCTGAATCCAGGTCACAGGCTCACCCTATTCACACACAAAGATGGCCTGAAGACAGGTAAGCAAAAGACAATGGAGGGTTTTCCCATTTCCTTCCTCCTTGCAGAGAAACATTTGAGGTCAATTTGGGAGAGTCAAATTGGTTTCAGGACTGCTCTACTGTACTATTTCAGACACGTGGTTAATATACTTAAGTATGTGTTTGTTTTGTAAATTTATGGACATTTAATTTATATAGTTCCGACCTTAAATTCTTATAACAGGGGGAAGGAAGCACACATAAAGACAAGCTTTGCAGAATCATAGAGTTGTGGGTTTTCATAAATCACCTGACGGCACCTTGCTCTCCTCTGCTTTGTGTTGAGTGTGATGGTGCACTTAGGAATTTGAATCTTGACTAGTAGATTCTTGCAGTGTTGTTTTTGTGTGTGTGCTTCTGCTGCTATCTTGCATTTCACAGAGATTTTTAAATGTGTTTATAGATTGGTTAGCCATCACAAAGCATTAAGAGGTGAGTGAAGCACATGGGGGGGGGATTAGAAAGTATTGTGAATGTCTTGGAAGGAGGATATTTATAGCTGACCAGTGCAGAATCCTAACTAAGAAACTCTGAAATTCTTTTTTTTACTTCCAGACGCTTTGCAGCAGATGGCTCAAGGCTTGAACTCTGCTTTGGAACTTCCTTTTTCTGGCAAATTCTGCAGCAATCACAGCCTTCATCCACCAGCCAGCACAAACCACTTTCCCTCCACGTTGGGGCACATGGTTTTCATTCTTCCAATTTTTCTTCCCAGCAACCCTGAGAGGTGGGCTGGGCAAGTCTTAGTCTGACACTCACCACTACACCTCACTGCCCACCACCGGTGCCTTTGATGTGGGGCTTTGGGGGGGGGCAGACTATTGTGGCTAAGACTGGCACTATTAAACCTTTTCAGAGCACCAGGTTGGCAAAGGCTGCCTTCTCCAATCCAGACATTTTCATCTCATCTCAGAGCACGGAAATGTATTTTACGCAGAATTTCTGGAAGCCCCCAGGTTCATCCTCGCCCCAAGAGGGGGGCTTTAAATCCTACTTGACCTCCTGACCTGAGTTAATGAGTCAGAAGTCTCCCCCACCGACAATCCAATGAGGGAGACATAGAGGTCTTGAACCTTGTGCCAGAAAGTCATTCTGAGTGAGCGTCAGCCCTGCTCCCTCTGCAAAGCTGCCTTGGCCCCCTCTAATCCCGTCTGACAAAATGGTGCAATTTAGCACGCTTCAGAACAGAGGGAGGGTGGCGAGGTTGTGACATGGCAGAAGCCAGAGCATGCCATCCACAGGATGAGGCAATTCCAGGAGGAGAAAAGGCTGCAGCATTAGGGAATTTCTGGTTCAGAGAAAACGTCAGGGCTCACCCTCACTTCCCTTTTGCCCTTTGCTTCCTAGGCACAGGCTTGCATTTTCAGTGTTCATGCCCTTCTATTTTTTGCAGGAAAACCCAATTCTTTGATGCTGAATCGGGACAAGCGGAAATCCAGGTTTTCCACGGATTGTTGTTTGCTCCGATTCAAAAGTAAAGAGTGGGTTTTTCACGGGGAAGATGGAAGGCAAAATAAAATAAAGGTCATAGACACAGGCCTGGAAATCCCAGCCTAGAAATGCAGAGCAAAGGGATCTGTGCATTAGTCCCAAGAGGAAACATGTTTAGAAGTTGATAAAACCCCACAGGGCAGGGAGAAAGCGGATGGAGAACAGTTTACACCTGTCTCTCAAAACAGTCAAACTTGTGGACATGCAAGTAAGCTGGATGTTGGAAGGTTGAATCCTGACAAGGCAGAAGTACTGTTTTGGAGGGACAGGGGGTGGGCTGGTGTGGAGGACTCCCTGGTCCTGAATAATAATAATAATAACAACAACAACAACAACAACAACAACAACAACAACAAAACAACAAGATGATGATGATGATGATGATAATAATAATAATAATAATAATAATAATAATAATAATAATAATAATTTATTTGTACCCCGCTCATCTGGCTGAGTTTCCCCTGCCACTTTGGGTGGCTCCCAATCAAGTGTTAAAAACAGTACAGCATTAGATATTAAAAGCTTCCCTTCATATGTCTTTTAAACATAGGATAGCTGCTTATTTCCTTCACATCTGAAGGGAGGGTGTTCCACAGGGTGGGCGCCACTACCAAGAAGGCCCTCTGTCTGGTAATGGGGTAACTGTGCCCCTGAAGGAGCAGGTGTGCAGCCTGGGAGTCATCCTGGACTCACAGCTGTCCATGGAGGTGCAGGTCAATTCTGTGTCCAGGGCAGCTGTCTACCAGCTTCATCTCATACGTAGGCTGAGACCCTCCCTGCCCTTAGACTGTCTCACCAGAGTAGTGCATACCTTGGTTATTGTTATGTACTGAGCTGAGTAGGATCCAAATTGCAGTAGTCTGATTGGTCCTAGAACTATAGGATCCAGAATGCAGCAGTCTGATTGGTCTGCAGGAGCCACCCAATCCAACTCCAGGTGGAAGTGAATCCGCAACCTGATTGGCCTACAGGAGAATCCTGGAATTAGCCAATCACGTGCAGCCCATAGTGTAAATAATGTATATAAAGCAGACAGTTCGGGGGAACTCTCATCCCTCACTACTTATGAGCTGAATAAAGAGCATGAAATCCACACTCGACTCCGAGTATATTTCAGTTATCTCCTGCTTGGACTACTGCAATGCGCTCTACGTGGGGCTACCTTTGAAGGTGACCCGGAAACTGCAACTAATCCAGAATGCGGCAGCTAGACTGGTGACTGGGAGCGGCCGCCGAGACCACATAACACCGGTCTTGAAAGACCTCCATTGGCTCCCAGTATGTTTTGTTGTAATATTTTCTTGCTTTATCTTTTCATAAACTGCTTTGAGGCTTGATTTTTACAATGAAGAGGTGTGTAACTCTTATAAACTGATAAATCATAGGAGCTTCTGCCTGAGACGGCCGGAGGTTCAAGGTGCAAACCCAGAGTGGGGCATCGCCATTGCCAGTCCATGCGGAGGGTTATTTGGGTTGACAGATGACCCCCTAATGACCTGTGTTCCTGCAGCTCCCCTAAAAATAGATGTCAGGCTGAAACTCCTTCTGGGCCAGTGGTCGTTTAACATATCTAACCTCCCCAGCTTGACCCCGTGCCTGGAAATGGAGTTAAATTGGGGGCTCCTGCTGTGGAACCGCTTAATCAGATCCCTAATAGGAAAGACCTGGCCTTGAACCCTGGACCTGCTGAGCTGGGTGGCGGAGCTGGAGCACAACTTTGCAGAGGCTTAGCTGCAAGAATTCGGGGTGCCTGGCATCAGATCTGCACTGCTAAGGGGAGTGGGAGGGGAAGGAATCCTAGAATTGTAGAATTGGGATCCTGAGGTTCATATAGTCCAGCCCCCGCAATGCAGAGTTGGAGGGGATCACCAAGGGTCATCAAGCCCAACTCCCTGAAACACAGGAATCACAGCTAAAGAGAAGTCACCCAACTTCTCCTTAAAAACTTCCAAGGAAGTAAAGTTCTTGCGAAACAGTCTGTTCCACTGTCAAATGGCTCTTGCCATCAGGATGTCCTTCCTAATGTTTAGCTAGAATCTTCTTCCATGCAATTTGAACACATTGCTCAGGGTCCTTCCTTCTGGATCAGGAGAAAACAAGCCTGCTCCGTCTTCTACATGGCAGCCCTTGAGATGTTTAAAGATGGCTCTCAGGTCAATTCTCCCTCTCCTCTTCACATCCCCAACTCCCTCAACCAAATAATCATCTCTACGGCGGTCAAGGCAGCTTCTTCCCACCTCGAGTGACTCCGCTGTGTTTTCACAAGGATGGTTTGTGTGTTTATTGCTCTATTTCCAGAGTGAGCTCCCAGAGAGATGGGCTAAGCCCTAGGATGAGGAAGGAAAATAAACCAAAGAGAGTGAGGCACTTAAAATAAGATCATTGACCTGAGCAAACCTCCCTGGCTCTTCCTCCCATTCTTCACGGAGCCTGCCTCCTTTGGCCATGCGAGGGCACAATCACATTAGAAGTATCATATCCAGATCAAGGACCGTCATAGTACCAGTCTATTCTGCCTTGGTGAGTCCCAGCCTGGGGTACCAGGTCCACTTCTGGGCACCACAGAAGAAGAAGAAGAAGAAGAAGAAGAAGAAGAAGAAGAAGAAGAAGAAGAAGAAGAAGAAGAAGAAGAATTTATACTCCACACATCTGGCTGGATTTCCCCAGCCACTCTGGGAGGCTCCCAACAAAATATTAAAAATACATTAAAACGTCAGTCATTAAAAACGTCCCTAAACAGGGCTGCTTCCAGATGTCATCTAAAAGCCAGAGAGTTGTTTATCTTCTTGACATCTGACTGGAGGGCGTTCCACAGTGTGGGTGCCACCACTGAAAAGGCCCTCTGCCTGGTTCCCTGCAACCTCACTTCTCGCAGTGAGTGAACCACCAGAAGGCCCTCAGAGCTGGACCTCAGTGTCTGTTGGAAATTTCTATTCCACCTTTAGTTGCAGACATGGAACTGTTATGTGTCACATGTCTGTTTACATTCCAGCACAGTTTGCTGGGGACTTCCGTTGTGTATAGCTTTTGCTTTCGACTCTCTCTCGGAGGAGACGGAAAGAGAGACATGTTTTCTTTGTCCTGATTTATGCTTAATAAATCTGTAGCTTGTTAATATGTTTCCACAAGCCTCACGCCTCTTCTGTTTGCGCAGTATGCTCTGCTGATATAGTGTGCTCAGGCTTTGAAGTCTGAGTCGCTGATTTACGTCGCAGCAGAGGTAGGGGGTTCGTCATGGCTGGAAGGGCATGATCCAGCTGGGGGCTAGCCAGCTGGCATCTCGACCCCCAAAGGATGCTGACAGTGTCCAGGCTGAATGATGGGATGGAGTCGCTCCTTCAGGTCTACTGGGCCCAGGCTATTAGGGCCGAGGCTACAATATTCAAGAAGGATATTAGGAATCTGAAACATGTGTAGGGGAGAGTGGTCAAGATGTTCAAGGGGCCTTGTGAGGAAAAATTGGTAGTAGAGCATGAGACTCATAATAATAATAATAATAATAATAATAATAATAATAATAATAATTATTTATTATTTATACCCTGCCCATCTGGCTGGCTTTCCGCAGCCCACTCTGGGAGGCTTCCAACTGAATATTAAAAACAATACAGCATCAGACATTAAAAACTTCCCTAAACAGGGCCGCCTTCAGTTGTCTTTGAAAAGTAAAATAGTTGTTTATTGTCTTGACAAGTTTCAGTTTTTTATAAGATCAGCATTTTCACTTTTGAGTTCTTTGGGAACTCTTGGGTGGATGCCATCCAGACCGGGCAATTTGTAAGTTTTTGATTTATCTATTAGACCTAGAACTTCATCTCTCTCCATCCCCACTATCTGGCTCAGACTCCCCTCCAAAAGAGAGTTCAGGCACTGGGATCTGCCCTGTGTCTTCCATTGTGAAGACAAATAGAAAGAATTCATTCTGCCAGGGGCATAGCGTGGGTTGCCAGCACCCAGAGCCCCGCAGAGGAGTGGGTGGGAAGGAGGGAAACAGATGGAGTATGCATGTGTATTCAACTGCTTAACAGTGTCCATGTCAGCTGTCCATGTCCAGGAAATCACAGCTGCCAACATAAGAAAAGAAGAGTCATTCTGTTGTCTAGAGAGGTCACTTCCTGTTTCAAATGAAGAAGTCTTTTTCAACAGAGCCCAGCTACAGAAGCACACAGCTGAATTGAGGAAGCACCAGGTGATGAAATTTTGCACCCCCTCACAATTTTGCACCCAGGGCAATTGCCCCTATGCCCCCCAATGCTACACCACTGCATTCAACTTCTCTGTAACCTCCACACCAGCGACTTCCTTGTCATCCAAAGATCCTACCGCCTCCCTAGCTGGTCTCCTGCTAATGATGTATTCACACAATTGTTTCTTGTTGGTCTTTATGTTTGTTTTTAATCAATGAGCTTCTCAAATCCTTTTTTAGCATCCCATATTGTCCGCTTGCATTTATTTTACCAAAGTTTGTGTTCCTTTTTGTCCTCATTTGGACAAGATCTCCATTTTTTGAAGGAGACCTTCTTGCCTCTAAGAGCTTCCTGGACTCTGCTCATTAACCACACAGGCTTCCTCTTGGCCCTGATGATACCTTTCCTAGTCTGCAGTGTACTTTCCAGCTGAGCCACTAATATTACCGTCTTAAACAACTCCCAAGCATTTTGGAGAGGTATGATCCTCTGCCTTTCAACTTCCTTTCAACAAACCCAATTCTTTCAATCAACCTTTCACCACAGGGCTGGAGACCACATCCTAAGAGGAAAGTTAGAAGGACCTGGATATATTTAGCATAGAGAAGAGATGGTTGAGAGGAGAAGGGATAGCAGTCTCCGGTTTTGGAAAGGTTGTCATATAAATGGTAGGCATCCAACCTGGTGCTTTTCAGATGTTCTTCAACTACATCTCCTATCATGTTGAAGCTGATGGGCGTTGGAGTCCAGCAACATCCAGAGAGCATCAATTTGAGGAAAGCTGATTCAGATGGTGGAACCTGAAGTGCTGAGGGCAAATTATTCTGGATTTCATCAGGTTATTCCCTAAACATTAGGAAGAATGTTTCAGGCTGTTCATAGAATTGTAGAATTGGAAGTAACTCCAAGGGTCATCTAAGTCAACCCCCTGCAATGCAGGAATCTCAACTAAATCACCCGTGACAGATGGCCACCCAACCCTTGCTTAAAAACTTCAAAGGAAGGAGAGTCCACCACCTCTCGAGGGAGACCGTTCCACTGCTGAACAGCTCTTACTACCAGAAAGTTCTTTCTGATGTTTAGTCAGAATCTTGTTTCATGTAATTTGAATCTGTTGGTTCAGGTCTACCCTCTGGAGCAGCAGGGAAGAAGTTTGCTCCATCTTCCATGCGGCAGTCCTTTCAATATTCGAAGATGGCTATCATATCCACCCCCATCGTTCATCCTGGACACTGAGGTCCAGCACTGAGGGCCTTCTGGCAGTTCCCTGGCAGTTCCCTTCTGGCAGTTCCCTCGCTGCGAGAAGCCAAGTTACAGGGAACCAGGCAGAGGGTCTTCTCCGTGGTGGCACCCGCCCTGTGGAACGCCCTCCCACCAGGTGTCAAAGAGAAGAACAACTGCCAGACTTTTAGAAGACATCTGAAGGCAGCCCTGTTTAGGGAAGCTTTTAACGTTTGATGCATTATGATATTTTAATATTTTGTTGGAAGCTGCCCAGAGTGGGCAGGGGTATAAATAATAAATTATTATTATTATTATTATTATTATTATTATTATTATTATTATTATTATTATTATCATCATCTCCCAGTCTCCTCTTTTCCAGGGTAAACATACTGTACTCTCTCAACCTTTCCTCATAAGGCTTGGCTTCCAGGCCCCTGATCATCATCTTGATCACTCTCCTTCGACAGAAGGTGGCGGCTTCTCCTTCCTTGGTGGCTTTTAGGGATGCTGATGAGATGGATTTGCAGAATTGGACTCAATGACCCTTGGGGCTCTACGATTGGTTCCTGTCAACTGCCCAGTTTACGTGGCCCCATGCCCACATTCGTGGAACTCCTAATGGTGGGATTTGGAGGCTCAGTTGGTCCCATCTTTTGGGGTGGTTCTCTGTATGGCAAAAACCTTCCTGTTCAGACAGCCTTTTCTTACGCTGTTATGTTCTTACAGTACTGAGCTAGGATGAGCCCAAGCTCTGACTTGCTGTGGAACTGCTGTGCTCCTATGAGCCAGAGGAATGGCAAACATTCAGAAAAGGGCAAATATTACTCATGAACCAAAATGCCTTAACTGAGCAGGACAAATCTGAGGAGTGCCTCCCTCTCCCAACTCATGGAGCGCTATGCCAAAGAACCATCTCCGTGTGTGTGTGTGTGTGTGTGTGTGTGTGAGAGAGAGAGAGAGAGAGAGAGAGAGAGAAATATCAAGAGGGTTTCTTTGTTCCTCTTTGCTTTTCTGTGTTGAAAGACCAATTCCCCCACATCCTCATCATCACCGTCAAACAGCAGCAGCAGAACAAAAACTCCTTGCAAGGTCTCTGGATCTCAGTCAACCTGGGGAGGGAAGAAGTGGTCACGCAGGCACACACCGGTGGAGTGATTCAGGGGTGAAGAGGAGAGCACAGCAGAGCAGCCAGCCTTTTCCAATCTTCCCAAATCCACCGGGGATCCTGGATGATTCAGGGGTGAAATTAATCCCAGCCGCATCTTCTCCTTCTTGACGCTTGATGAGTGGCTGGGCATGAGCAGTGGCTTTAATGGGAGCTGAAAATGCCCGGCGTTTTGAGTCAGAGTGACCCAAGAACGATATGTTTTTTTACAAATATAAAAAGAAAGAAAGAAAGAAAATGATTGAAGTGGGAGCCTTGACAGATCACTCACTGGTGATGGCCTCCCAAAGCTGTGTGGTAAACCAAAAATATGCTGCATGAACGGCCCAGTTCTCCTACGGAATGCTCTGGTTTCACAGAGGGCTAAGGCAGAGAGCTGCAAGGTCCCCTATTCCTCCCTCCTTCCTCCCTCCTCTCTGCTGGTCCAGGAATTGCCTTCTGTTTGCAGCCGGAAAGGCCCCAGCTAGCCAGGGAACACAAGCTCCTGGCTCAGGGGCACTGGAGAGGCCCAGGGAAGCAGGAGAGTGATTGCCCATCCTTTCTTGTGACATGTGTCCTGCGTCTTCTCCGAAGGAGGGTCGTCCTCAAAGCAGGAGGGATTTGCCCCTTTACAGTTCAGATTCTCCTTCCCCTCAACTCTTTGAAAAAAAGCAATATTTATTAACTTGGGTAGCTAGAGAGGCTGCCCATGGTCAGAGGCAGAATCACATTCTGGGGACATCAATCTAGCCAGCCAGGACTGGGAACAGGATGCTTTTGCCGATGGATCTAAGGTCTGGGCATGGATGGACAAAAGATGGACCATAGATCTCAAGGAACACAGGGAGCTGCCTTTAGGCCTGAGTCCACCTAGGTCAAGTATCATCTACTCTGATGTACAAAGCCTCTCCAGGATTTCTGAAAGAGCTTTGTAGCGTTTGCCTCCTAGGTGGGTCATAAGGAAAGGGTTAAAAGAGTTGAAGGGTTAAAAGGAGTTGAAGAAGGAAGAGGGAGGATATAAGTCTGTGGGTTGGTTGAGTTGTGTGGTGAGAGAGTGAGAGGAATTGTTAGGTGGAGTCAGATAGCTAGCTGGGATAATCAGTTTCATAGAATCATAGAATCATAGAATCATAGAGTTGGAAGAGACCACAAGGGCCATCGAGTCCAACCCCCTGCCAAGCAGGAAACACCATCAGAGCACTCCTGACATATGGTTGTCAAGCCTCTGCTTAAAGACCTCCAGAGAAGGAGACTCCACCACACTCCTTGGCAGCAAATTCCACTGTCAAACAGCTCTTACTGTCAGGAAGTTCTTCCTAATGTTTAGGTGGAATCTTCTTTCTTGTAGTTTGGATCCATTGCTCCGTGTCCGCTTCTCTGGAGCAGCAGAAAACAACCTTTCTCCCTCCTCTATGTGACATCCTTTTATATATTTGAACATGGCTATCATATCACCCCTTAACCTCCTCTTCTCCAGACTAAACATGCCCAGCTCCCTTAGCCGTTCCTCATAAGGCATCGTTTCCAGGCCTTTGACCATTTTGGTTGCCCTCCTCTGGACACGTTCCAGTTTGTCAGTGTCCTTCTTGAATTGTGGTGCCCAGAACTGGACACAGTACTCCAGGTGAGGTCTGACCAGAGCAGAATACAGTGGCACTATTACTTCCCTTGATCTAGATGCTATACTCCTATTGATGCAGCCCAGAATTGCATTGGCTTTTTTAGCTGCCGCGTCACACTGTTGGCTCATGTCAAGTTTGTGGTCAACCAAGACTCCTAGATCCTTTTCATATGTACTGCTCTCAAGCCAGGTGTCCCCCATCTTGTATTTGTGCCTCTCTTTTTTTTTTGCCCAAGTGCAATACTTTACATTTCTCCCTGTTAAAATTCATCTTGTTTGTTTTGGCCCAGTTCTCTAATCTGTCAAGGTCGTTTTGAAGTGTGATCCTGTCCTCTGGGGTGTTAGCCACCCCTCCCAGTTTGGTGTCATCTGCAAATTTGATCAGGATGCCCTTGAGTCCATCATCCAAGTCGTTGATAAAGATGTTGAATAAGACCGGGCCCAAGACAGAACCCTGTGGCACCCCACTAGTCACTCTTCTCCAGGATGAAGAGGAACCATTGATGAGCACCCTTTGGGTTCGGTCAGTCAGCCAGTTACAAATCCACTGAGTGGTACCATAGTCAAGACCGCATTTTACCAGCTTCTTTACAAGTCTGAAGTTGTTAGGAATGAATAGGACAGTTAAAGAACTAAGATTAAGAAACTGCCAAGAAAAATTAACTGAAACTATAAGCTTGTTCATGCCTATAAAATAAACTTGATTATTTGTTAATGTTACCAACTGACTGGAGTCCGTATGTCCCCGTGAGAAACGGGTTGGTGGCAGTGAAGAAAGCAATCACAGTGGTGGCACAGGGTCAATAGACCGTCAAACGTCCGGGGGCCCTGTGTGATCACCACAAGGTTCTTCCCAGACTTACCTAGGAACATGGGGGCATCCAATGATGTTGAGCAAAGGAAGATTCAGGATAGGTGAAAGAAAGTCTTTATTCACACACCACAGAGTTAAACTGTGGAACTCCTCACTCCCACAAGAAGCAGTGGTGGCCACCAATTTGGAGAGCTTTAGAAGAGGATCAGGCATGTTCATGGAGGAGAGAGCTATTGATGGCTGCTAGCCAGGATGGCTCTGCTCTGCCACTAGGTTTGGACGCAGCAATGCTTCAGAATCCCAGTCGCTGGAAACCACAGGAGGAGAGAGGGCTCTTGGGCTCAGAACCTACTTGCGAGTTTCCCCAAAGAGGCATGCAGTTACCCACTGTGAGAACAGGATTCTGGTTGTTCTTACCTGGAGATGCCAGGGTTTGGAACTGGGACCATTTGCGTGCCAAGCAAATGCACTCCTTGGTAGTGACTACGTAATAGTAAGTTGGCCACAGCTCTAGTCTGAGTGTGATGGCCTGGGACTCAGACTCAGACTCAGAACCAGAGGAGACTCAGTCTGCACCGGATCCTTTGTCTCAGGCACCACCTGAACCAAGTCTGGGGCCTGATCCTGAAGTGCCTCAGTCTGCACAGGTTCCCCTGCAACAAGCACCAGCTGGGCCAAATCAGGGGCCTGAGCCTGCCCTGGCTCCAGATGTGGGGATGACCTCGTTGCCTCCAGCTGGGCCATCACTTACAGCTGCTCCACTACCAGTTGGGTCAGGGGAGGCTGAGGTGGCCCCTGGGTCTAGTAACCCACCGACGTTTTCCGAGCTGAAGAGACTGAGGTCTGAGAGAAGGAGAGACCTGAGTACCTGCAGGAGGAGTGCTCACCTTCGGGCAAAATAGGGAGGTGAGTCGCCGGGGGATCAGGACACTATCCCAACAAAGATAAAAGGCTGTCGGACCCCGACCCAGGTTGCAGGAGCAACATTGCTGTATGCTAGATCCTGCCTGAGATCCTGTACCTGTCCTTGCCTGGTTTCCTGCCTTGTGTCCTGCCTTGGCCCCGTTGGACTGACTCCTAGTGGAACCTTCGGATTCTGGACTGGTCCTGGACCGCGTTTCACGGGTTACCCCTAGGCCCAGCATACGACACATACAAAACAGCCTTTGGGTGTAGGCTGCTTGATGTTCCTTCTCATGACACACACACACACACACACACACACACACACACACACACACAGTGCTGGATTTGGAGGCCCCTAGGCAGTCAAAACCTTGGGGCCTTCCTCTTGCACACCCTCTCACGAGATAGCATTGAACTAAGAAAACTTGCTTGTGATTTTCTTTCAAGATCAAATCAAGGTCATTTTGATCCATTGTTGACGGGGCCCCAAGAGATGTGGGGCTCATCATCCGGTGCCTATTCTGCCTACTTGGTCCTATGTGGACTGGGAGAAACTTCCCTCCCACTCTCTGACATTGTCAACATTCAGGTTGCTGCTGGATCTCCTCCTGAACCTCCTCAGCCAGCCTTAGGAATGTAGGATGCTGCCATATTCCAGATTTGGCCATTGCCCCACCTGCCTCAAGACACTTCCAGGCAAACTATTTCTTGAGCCTTATCCTGATTTGTTTGCAGGGAAATTAGGCAAAGTTGGCTGTTTTATGAGCATTCGCTCCAATTAGTTTGTAGGGAAGCGAGACCACCTTTGTTTATGAATTAAATGTATATCCAGCCCCTGCCTCCCAAAGGAATCAAAGATGGCAAATGCATCAAAAAGAAAACGCAATTAAAAAAAACCCCAGTTAAAAGCTTCTTTTTGAAGAAGCAAGTGCTTTCCCACAGCTCATTTTCTCATCACTTTCCTTATTGCAAAATGTCTGGGTCTGTTGCGCAAGAGCTGCAGATCATCTTTCATTGTGCAACCTGGATTTGCCACATGTGACTGAATCTTACCCTGAAATAGCAACAGACTGGAAGTGTCCTCCATCTTCTCTGCCCTGGCTGGTCTGGCAATGGCTCTCCAGAGTTCCAGGCAAGGAATCTTTCCCAGGGAATCCCAGCCAGGCCCAGAGATTCTGGTAATCGGCTCAACCCTTGGGATATGTGGGGAGCTGCTTTGTGTTGAGGGAGACCCATGGTCCAACTGCCTCCGTATGGTCCACCCTGATTGGTTTTTAGGATGAATTCTCCCCTGGATATACCTGGAGATGCCAGGGATCAAAGCTGCATGCAAAGTACATGCTTCGGCTTTCTGGTGGGTGCTGAGGCTAAGCCACTTTCTCTCAGCCTTGGCTCCCCATTCTCATCTGTGTTCTGGGAGCTATAAGATGGTCGTCCCTTCTGGGGCTGTTGCTGGAATACAGAAAGCTTGACGTTTTAATGTTTTAATTTTTTTTATTAGTTTATTTTTTGTGCCCTACCAGGTTGCCCCAGCCACTCTAGGAGGCTTCCAACAAGCTACAGTGGTACCACAGGTTACAGATGCTTCAGGTTACAGGTGCTTCAGGTTACAGATTCTGCTAACCCAGAAATAGTACCTCAGGTTAAGAACTTTGCTTCAGGATGAGAACAGAAATCACACAGCAGCGGTGTGGCAGCAACGGGAGGCCCCATTAGCTAAAGTGGTGCTTCAGGTTAAGAACACTTTCAGATTAAGAATGGACTTCCAGAACGAATTAGGTTCTTAACCCGAGGTACCACTGTACACAAAAGCACAACCACAACAGAACAGAACATCACCCATTTAAAGTATCCTGATACAGTGCTGCCTTCAGATGTATAATAATTTATCTCTTTGACATCTGAGAGCACAGCCAATCAGACACCTTTGCAGAAAGGCCACAGCTCCTCTTCTGCGGTTTCTAGAAACAGGGATTCCAAAGTATTGCTGCCTCTGACTGGCAGAGGAGACCGATCCTGGCTAGGAGCCATCCATAACCCTCTCCTCCTCCATGAATCTGCCCAGTCCTCTTTTAAAGCCACCCAAGTTCTGGCATTTAGCCTCATATCTAAGTTGTGGGCTTTCCACAAAGCCATCTGATTGGCTAGTGGGGCATCAGGATACTGGATTGGTCGGGCCCTTTGATCTGACCCAGCAATCAGGCTCCTCAGATCCCCTTCGGAGATCATTAGCAAGGATCTCAGCCAGCAACCCAGCAGTGACTGTCTCAACTTTTGGCCGCTTGGTGGTGCCCTCTGTTTGTTTATTTGTGTTCGATGGCTCTTCTGCTTGGAAAGGGATGCCCCAGGCGGTTCACCTCACATCCGTAAAAGGTAGAGCCAGGCATCTAAAAACACAGCAAAATGCATTTAGCTACCAGGCAGGAAAGCATAGAATCATTGAGTTGGAAGGGCCCCTAAAGGCCATTTAGTCCAGCCCCCTGGATTGCAAGAGACGAGCAAAAAATATTCCCTTCTGATCTCTTTGAAACTCACCAAGTGATCCTCCCTCTGACATGTTAAGGATCTCACCTCTCCCCTTCCAGTAGACTGTTTCTATAAATGACAGTTCATCAACAAGAAGATCCACACTGGGGAAGCAGACTTTGGGATTTTAAGCTAGTCACGGCCAAGGATGGGCCACCTGCGGCCACAGCACTGACCAAGAGTGATAAGTGTCTTAGCTTGAATTGCCTCCAGTTCCACCATCCAACAAGAATGTTTCAGGGGGTTGGGCTAGATGACCTTTGGGTGAATTCGAAGTTTGCCATTCTATCATTCTAAGTCGCCATTAAGAAGTGGAAGGGAACTGGAACTGGGATATTCTTCAATGGGTGTTTGGCAAGGAGGAACAGGGTGGATTTCGTTCCTGGGTTTTCTTTAAATAAATCTGCTTGAGTGTTTTGGTGATGTGTTTCCAGTGGTCAAAAGAGTATGAACAAGATTATTGATGGAGATATATAGATGATAGATAGATGGTAGATGGATAGATGATGGATGATATAGATAGATAGATGATGGATGATATAGATAGATGATAGATAGATAGATAGATAGATAGATGATAGATAGATAGATGATAGATAGATAGATGATAGGTAGGTAAGGGACGCGGGTGGCGCTGTGGGTTAAACCACAGAGCCTAGGACTTGCCGATCGGAAGTTCGGCGGTTCAAATCCCTGCGACGGGGTGACCTCCCGTTGCTCGGTCCCTGCTCCTGCCAACCTAGCAGTTCGAAAGCACGTCAAAGTGCAAGTAGATGAATAGGTACCACTCCGGTGGGAAGGTAAACGGTGTTTCTGTGCGCTGCTCTGGTTCGCCAGAAGCGGCTTAGTCATGCTGGCCACATGACCCGGAAGCTGTATGCCGGCTCCCTCGGCCAATAAAGCAAGATAGCGCCGCAACCCCAGAGTCGTCCACGACTGGACCTAATGGTCAGGGGTCCCTTTACTTTACCTTTAGGTAGGTAGATTTTCTCTCTCCAAAGTAGAATTTACGTGCCAGCAGCAGACATTCAGTTCTCAGGCATTGCTCATCACTGGACATAACTCAGGGTGGACAAAGCGATCCTTGGCTACTTGGAAGAAGGAGATGGTGGCACAGTTAGGACTGTTCAAGGAGAGAAACCCCCAATAAACTGCCAGGTATAAGGAGCAGAAGCATCTGGATGAAATTATTACAACGAAAAGGGGGGACGGAGAGTGAGAGTGCACAAACCTTAAAAATAACTCTGAGAATCACTAGGAATGGCTCTCTCCGTTAGGAGGAAATTTCAGGAAGGGGGAAAAAATACAGAGTTATTTTTATTCCCAAATGAGCCCCATTCTCCAAATGAAAATCTTTCTTCACCTCTTTTTTTGATTTTCCTTACACTCTCTTCTGTCCTTTCTTCCTTCAGGGAAAAAATTGCTCTGTGATCCCCCCTTTATGAAGCCCATAAAACGCCTGGAAATCTACCCTGGCAGCCGGCTGCGCTTGGAGAGATGGCGGCGCGTGAGTCAAACAGCAACGGAGAGGCAGGGAGAAGAAAAAGGGGTTTGGAAAAGCGCTCAGGTCTGGAAGATTTCTCGGGCAGCCTGTTACTCTGCTTAAAGGTCAGAGCAGGATGGAATCGCAGGAAGGCAGGCTGCAGAGATGGAGGCCGGCAGTTTGCATGTTTGGCGATGCAGCAGAGGACCAGATCTGCAGGTTAAGAACCGCAATGAATCAGAGGCCTGGCAGCCTTGGAAGGCATCTGTGCCCCAAGGCATGGCTTCCCATCAGCAACCACCTCCGCCACAAATCCCACCAATGAACCCTCAGGAGAATGTCAGGAGTTCCCTGTGGCTGGATCAGGCCAAAGGTCCCACCAGGATGCCCATAAGGAAGCCTCCTCAGAAGAGGGGTTTCCCATTTGGCTTGCAGAGTCAGAAGAGCTTGTTGGATCAGGCCAAGGACCCATCCAGTCCAACATCCTGTCTATACAATGGCCAACCAGATGTGGGAAACCCACAAGGAGGACCATCAGGAGACTAATTCCTGGAGGGGAGCCAGCCAGATGCTTCCATGGGAAACCAACAAGCAGGATTTGGGCAGAAGTGTCAGCAAGTGGTCTTCAGAAGCAGAGCTTCTGTGGAGGCAGAGCATAGCTACCATGACTAGCAGCCATCAAGAGGCTTATCCTCCAGGAATTTGTCTAATCCTTTTTCAAAGCCATTCAAGTGGGTGGTCATCTCTGCCTCTTGCAGGAGGGAGTTCCACAGTTTCTTTTATGTGTCCTGAATCTTTCAACATTCAGCTTCATTGGGTGTTCATGGTTTCTAGTGTTATGAAAGAACTTTTCTTCATCCACTTCCTCCATGCCATGTGTTATGTACTGAGTTGAATAGGATTCAGAATGCAGCAGTCTGATTGGTCCTAGAACAATAGGGTCCAGAATGCAGCAGTCTGATTGGTCCTAGAACAATAGGATTCAGAATGCAGCAGTCTGATTGGTCCTAGAACAATAGGGTCCAGAATGCAGCAGTCTGATTGGTCCTAGAACAATAGGATTCAGAATGCAGCAGTCTGATTGGTCCTAGAACAATAGAATTCAGAATGCAGTGGTCTGATTGGTCCTAGAACAATAGGATTCAGAATGCAGCAGTCTGATTGGTCCTAGAACAATAGGATTCAGAATGCAGCGGTCTGATTGGTCCTAGAACAATAGGATTCAGAATGCAGCGGTCTGGTTGGTCCTAGAACAATAGGATTCAGAATGCAGCGGTCTGATTGGTCCTAGAACAATAGGATTCAGAATGCAGCAGTCTGATTGGTCCTAGAACAATAGGATCCAGAATGCAGCAGTCTGATTGGTCCTAGAACAATAGGATTCAGAATGCAGCAGTCTGGTCCTAGAACAATAGGATTCAGAATGCAGCAGTCTGATTGGTCCACTGGAGCCACCCAAACCAGCTCCAGGTGGAAGTGAATCCGCATCCTGATTGGCCTACAGGTGAATCCTGGAATTAGCCAATCACGTGGGGCCCATTGTGTAAATAATGTATATAAAGCAGACATTCTGGGGGAACTTCCATTCCTCCTCACCACCATAAGCTGAATAAAGAGCATGAAATCTACTCTTGACTCCAAGTATATTTCACCATGCATCGTATTATCAACTTCTATCTAGCGTGTTGCCTCTTCCTCGTCATATCTCTAAACTGCAAATGTCCCAAACGCTACAACCTTTCTTCATAGGGAGTCGGTCCATCCCTTGATCAGGGGTCAGCAAACTTTTTCAGCAGGGGGCTGGTCCACTGTCCCTCAGACCTTGTGGGGGGCCGGATTATATTTTTTTGTTGGGGGGGATTAACGAATTCCTATGCCCCACAAATAACCCAGAGATGCATTTTAAATAAAGGACACATTCTACCCATGTAAAAACATGCTGATTCCTGGACCGTCCGGGGGCCAGATTTAGAAGGCGATTGGGCCAGATCCTTAGTTTGCCTACCCATGCCCTTGATTGTTAAAGTTGCCCTTTCCTCATCCCCCCCCCCCAACTCTACAATACCTTTTTTGAGGTGAGGCATTAAGAGGTGTACTCCAAATGTTTTCCAAATGTGCTTGTACCATAAATTTGTATTATGATACTGGCCATATCCAGGGTGTCTTCCCCCCAGCCGGAACTCACCGGAACGCCATTCCGGCCCCTGTCAGGTGGGTGCCATTGCCATTCTAAGAGAACAAGGGAGGTGTTCATGGTGAGTTCCATCACCTCTTTCTCTAGAAAAATTGCAATGGGGCCCATATCTGAGCATGGAACACCCCTGAAGTCTATCCATTTTATCTACGTGGGGCTGCCCTTGAGACTGACCCAGAAACTCCAACGGGTGCAGAATGCCACGGCGAGACTCCTTACGGGGTCCTCATTGCGGGATCACATTCCTCCCAGTGCTATACCAGCTGCACTGGCTCCCGGTGGAGTACAGGGTCAGGTTTAAGGTGCTGGTTTTAACCTTTAAAGCCCTATACGGCCTAGGACCCTCGTACCTACGGGACAGCCTCTCCTGGTATGTCCCATGGAGGACCTTACCGTCTTCAAACAAAAACATCCCGGGCCACAGGGAGGTTAGGCTGGCCTCAACCAGAACCAGGGCTTTTTCAGTCATGGCCCCGATCTGGTGGAATGCTCTGTCGCAAGGGACTAGGGCCCTGCGGGACTTGACATCTTTCCACGGGGCCTGCAAGACAGAGCTGTTCCACCCGGCCTTTGGCCAAGGCACAGCCTGACCCCCTCCTTCGGTAATCCTCATAGCACTGTATCCCAATGGTTGCCATTAATTCGATTCTGAATTGATTTTAGAATGAATTGATTTTAGAAAGCTGTGTCACTTTTATTGTTGTTAACCACTCTGAGCCCGACTTCGGCTGGGGAGGGTGGGATATAAATAAAATTTTATTATTATTATTTATTATTATTATTATTATTATTATTATTATTATTATTATTATTATTATGCCCATCCACTTCCCACCTTTTCACAACTCCTCATCTGCATCCAGCAGCTCACGCTGAATTGCACACCTGCACCCAGGTATCTCAGCCACCTTCATCTCAGGGCAGGTGTCGCTCAGGGCCAGTCACCTATTTCAACCGAGATGAATGGAAGAGGAGTCTTGCTGCTCTCTCCTCCTGGCATCCATTCTTTCACGAGGTAGAAGAGAGTTCAACATGTCCCATTCCTTGAGGTCAGGGGAAACTTGCTCTCCCCGCCCCCATAGCTCTTAGTGGGTGGCTGCATTTCTTACAAACTGCACCGGCCATGGCTGTATTTATTTTGCCCCCTGTCAGAAGGAGGAAAGAGGGCGACTTCTGCCAAGTAACTTTACCCCAAAGTATTTCCTGCAGATTCCCTCCAAGACAGCTTGATCAGAGGTTACCTGGGGCTGAAAGGGTGATTGGCAGAGGGACTGGTGCAGCCCCACAATTGCTAGAGGATTGTTCTTGGTGGTCCAATAACAAGGGAAGGGAGAGGAGGGGGCGGCCCAAAGGGGGGGGGCAAGTCAAATGGAGATGGGACGATGGGACTGGTCTCTCCAGCTGCAAGACTTTTCCATTCCAGAAGACAAGCTTTCTTCTCCGGCTGGGGCTCTGCCCTTTCCCAAACTGTATTAAATCCTCCAGGAATTCAGAGGGGTTTATTATTATTATTAGTAGTAGTTGTTGTAGTAGTATTAGTATTAGTATTATTAGTATTTAATTAAGAGAATTTCATTTATAAAAAGAGTGAGAAAAAGAGAGTGAGAATGCATTGCTCCATTCTCTTGAACTCAGCCACACTGTCATTTAATGAGCATAGGAAGCTTTCTGTATCTCCACAAATTCTCCATTGTCCATATGACATTCTCCTCTAAATCACTGCCTTCCCACACCCCTTCCAAAATACAGATTTTTTTTCCAGACCAAGGGTACTCCTAAATGGAGAGAATATGGGAAAATCTGGACTGAGGAAGGGGTATATGTGGGAAGGCAGTGATTTAGAGGAACATGTGAGACAGGTTAGGCTGAGAGACTGTTACTGGCACCTTGTCATCCAGTGTGCTTCATGAGAGAATGGGGATTTGAACTCCCAGTTCATCATTCAAGCCACATCACCACTTTGGTACCGCGGTCTTCTGAGGGCTGCATGTTGCCTATGGTCCTGGGGGTTCCACGCATGTGCTCAGCATACTGACCAGGAGAGAGCATGAGTATGGTTTGGGGAGGGGGCGGCTATGTTCAGATATGTAATATTTTTGCAGAACAATCAAGCTGATAGCAGGACCTGTGTGCATAGGAGACCCTTAATTGAACCCAGAAGGAGCATGAGTATGGTTTGGGGAGGGGTCGGCTAAACACATGTTTTCATGGTGGTTTCCCTCAACAAGCAAGTCATGTACAGAATAAGGTGACGATGCTATTTATGGGCCCGGGACCTCTAGGTTGTTGCTATTTAAGGTCCTCTGTGGGGCATACTGGGAGAGGCGGTTCCGTAGGTACGAGGGTCCTAGGCTGTAAACAAACATCAGTTGCTGGAAACTCCAGGAGGAGAGAATGCTCTTGTGCTGCCAGAGCCATCTTTCCCATTGGGTTTACTCGCGCATTGTGCCAGGGTGCTGGCCTCTCAGGGGCGCCCCAGTGAGTGGGGAGCTGCGCGGCTTTGCCGGCGGCCTCCTCTTTCCCTCCTGCATGCCCACCAGCTGAGTTTGGGAGAGGTCGGATCTTCTTGCAGCCCATGGGACTCTCCAGAGTCTCCTCCAGCACCATAGTTCAAAAGCATTAATTCTTTGGCAATCAGCCTTCTTTATGGTCCAGCTCTCACTTCCATACATCACTATTGGGAAAACCAGAGCTTGAACTATACGGAAGCTTGTTTAGACCAAGTTAATGGCCCAAGACTCTGTCTCTGCATATACGGCAACTTCCTGTGCTGCCAGTCGCTCCCGGTGTGTGTCCTCAGAGCACAGCCCAAGGCAGGATAAGGAGATGAATTCCAAGGATTTGCCCCCCCCCCTTTATCTGCAAGGCAACAGCGAACTGATCTCCCAGTGACATTGTTGCAAGGAAGAGCATAGTCGGCGGCCGTTGCAGCTGGACAGCAGCCGAGATCTGCCTGACTGTTTCCTTTCTTGCTACAGGTGCAGAGTCCGTGCAGATAAGGAGGGGTCTTCGGTTCTAAAAAGGCATCTCTCTTGGAAGGTCAAGCCGGCAAGTCGAAACATTAAGTAGAAGCGAAATCATTTCCAAACTCAGCTCCTGAAAGAGCACGAGACAAACGAGGGGGAGGTCCCCAAAGCTATTTTCAGGATTGGTGGTTTCAGGAACTGGTGAATTTGGGACCAATTTGGGGTGGGGGACTGTATCCTAGGAATCTAGTGTTGAGATCCTGTGCGTAAACAAGGTCCAGGATTTCATGGACGGCTGCCAAATAATAATAATAATAATAATAATAATAATAATAATAATAATAATAATAATAATTTATTATTTGTACCCCGCCCATCTGGCTGGGTTTCCCCAGCCACTCTGGGCGGCTTCCATAGAAACCAAAAATACACTAAAATATCACATTAAAAACTTCCCTGAACAGGGCTGCCTTAAGATGTCTTCTGAATGTCAGGTAGTTGTTTATCGCTTTGACATATGATGGGAGGGCGTTCCACAGGGCGGGCGCCACTACCAAGAAGGCCCTCTGCCTGGTTCCCTGTAGCTTTGCTTCTCGCAATGAGGGAACCGCCAGAAGGCCCTCGGCGCTGGACCTCAGCGTCCGGGCAGAACGATGGCTGTGGAGACGCTCCTTCAGGTATACTGGGCCAAGGCCATTTAGGGCTTTAAAGGTCAACACCAGCACTTTGAATTGTGCTCGGAAACGTACTGGGAGCCAATGTAGGTCTTTCAAGACCGGTGTTATGTTGTCTCAGCGGCCGCCCCCAGTCACTAGTCTAGCTGCCGCATTCTGGATTAGTTGTAGTTTCCGAGTCACCTTCAAAGGTAGCCCCACGTAGAGCGCATTGCAGTATCACATTAAGGCCGAATTGCTGTGATAAAAATGAACGTATTGCCAAGGATGCTGTTTCTGTTTCAAACATTGCAAATTTTGGACAAAATGGACTGTTTCAAGAAGTGGCAGAGAGACATCTCTAGATTTGTCTGGCAGGGCAAGAAGCTTCGAATAAAATTTAAGATATTAACTGATGCTAAAGAAAGAGGTGGATTTGCCCTGCCAGACCTTAAACTTTATTATGAATCAGCCACCTTTTGTTGCCTGAGAGAATGGATGCTTCTTGAAAACACTGATGTGTTGGATTTGGAAGGTTTCAACAATGTATTTGGTTGGCATGCATATCTGTGGTATGATAAGGTTAAAGCACAAAATGTGTTTAAAAACCATATTGTCAGAAAAGCATTGTTTAATGTCTGGATAAGATATAAGGACTTGCTAGAAAATAAAACCCCAAGATGGCTGTCACCAATGGAAGCAAAGGTTCAGAAAAAACTCAATATGGAGGCCAAATGGCCGAAGTATTGGGAAATTTTGGAACAAGAGGGAGATAGATTAAAATTGCAGAGTTTTGAAAAATAGAAAAATAGAGTGCGAGACTGGCTCCATTATTACCAAATAATGGAGGCATATAATTTGGACAAAAAACTAGGCTTCCAGGTGGAAAAATCAAAATTGGAAACAGAATTGTTAGACCCCAAAGTTAAGAATTTGACAAGAATGTTTAACTTGCTGTTGAAATGGAATACTCAGGATGAAATGGTGAAATCTGCTATGATTAAATGGGCACAAGATGTTGGACATAACATTATGATGGCTGACTGGGAACAGTTATGGACCACAGGTATGAAGTTTACGGCATGTAATGCCTTAAAAGAGAATCTAATGAAAATGATTTACAGGTGGTACATGACACCAGTCAAGCTTGCAAAAATCTACCATTTGCCCAATAATAAATGCTGGAAATGTAATGAGACTGAAGGTACATTCTTTCACCTTTGGTGGACATGCCCAAGGATTAAGAATTTCTGGGAGATGATTTATAATGAAATGAAAAGGGTATTTAAATATACCTTCCTGAAGAAACCAGAGGCCTTTCTCCTGGGCATTGTTGGCCAATTGGTGCCAAAGAAGGACAGAACTTTTTTTATGTATGCTACAACAGCAGCAAGAATACTTATCGCAAAGCATTGGAAGACACAAGATCTACCTACCCGGGAAGAATGGCAGATGAAGCTGATGGACTACATGGAATTGGTGGAAATTACTGGCAGAATCCGAGATCAGGAAGAAGAGTCGGTGGAAGAAGATTGGAAAAAATTCAAAGTATATTTACAGAAATATTGCAAAATTAATGAATGTTAGAAGGATGCTGGAATGAAGTTATATGGCTCTAGCAGAAAAGTTATAAAGAATTAAGTAAAAATAGATTGTTAATGGACCAAAGTGGAAAATTTAAGGTTAGATTGTCTTAAGATAAATTATAGAACGAAAATTGAGAAAGATGGAAAGGATTTGCTGAAATAGCTAATTGATCTAGAATACAAAAAAGGGAGGTGTGAGGAGGTCGATGAAACAAGTAAATCAAAGGTAAAGACACGGAAATATTGGATGTGTTTTTAAATGTTTTTGGGGGGTTTTTGGTTGTTTTGCTCTATTGTTTTTTGTTTTTTGTTTTTGTTTTTTGTTGTATTGTAAGGTATTGTTTTGCTTTGTTTAATTCTTTATTGTTTCTTTCTTCTTTTTTCTGTAACTTTCAAACTCCTAATAAATATCATTTAAAAAAATAAAATAGAGCGCATTGCAGTAGTCCAAGCGGGAGATAACCAGAGCATGCACCACTTTGGCAAGACAGTCTGTGGGCAGGTAGGGTCTCAGCCTGCATCCCAGATGGAGCTGGCAGACAGCTGCCCTGGACACAGAATTGACCTGCACCTCCATGGACAGCTGTGAGTCCAAAATGACTCCCAGGTCGCGCACCTGGTCCTTCAGGGGCACAGTTACCCTATTCAGGACCAGGGAGTCCTCCACACCCACCCGCCCCCTGTCCCCCAAAAACAGTACTTCTGTCTTGTCAGGATTCAACTTCAATCCATTAGCAGCCATCCATCCTCCATCCGCCTCCAGGCACTCACACAGGACCTTCACCACCTTCACTGGTTCTGATTTGAAAGAGAGGTAGAGCTGGGTATCATCTGCATATTGATGGACACCCAGTCCAAACCCCCTGATGATCTCTCCCAGCGGCTTCAAGCAGAGGCCGAGGGATCTGTTTTGACCATGTAGATACTTTTGGTGGGACCTTTCAGTTAAAGATCTGGGATGGACTGTTTGGAGAAAACACTGCAGACAGTCCCTCCAATCTTCATATAGTGCCCCTAAATTCCAGACAGGATCCAACCCAAAGGGGTGCAAAGTCACATTTTGTATCCTGCCTCACTGTGTCAGGCAACAACCTCAGGCAGTTCACAAGATGCTACCTTTGAAATCAAAGCAGTTTCCCCAGACTGGGCAGCTTGCACAAATTAAAACAATGCAGGCTAAACACAGTTAAAGCACAATTAATTATCTGTGATTAAGCTATAACAGAATTAAAACAATATAAAAACAGATCTGCTAAAATACAGTTGGTAAAAGCAGCATAGCACTATTCAAGCCCTTTCTTTAAAAAACAGTTGCCAAAGACTTGATGGAATGAGACGGTCTCCACCTGCCAGCCAGACAGCAAGCAGGGAACCAGTCTGGCTTCTCTAGGGAGGAAATTTCAAAGTTGCCTGGGAGGAGCCACCACTGAGAAGGTCTTCTCCTGTATCCCCACCAAGGATGTATCCTACATCCCCACCAAAGATGTCTGTGAAGGTGGTGGGACTAAGAGCCTCCCTTGAAGATCTCCACTTTCAGCAGGAGCTCTCATCCGCCCATGTGTCACAGGAGCTATTTCTTCAAGAGATCTGATATGTTACAAACCCAGACAGCTCTGTTTATCGCTTTGTCTATCCATGGAGCTACTGAGTCTGCAGAAGTCTAGACCCTGAAGTCCTTGTTCAGTTCTGGGTGCCACAATTTAAGAAGGGTTTTGACAAAGAGGAGCATGGCAGAGGAAGGGCGACCAGGATGATCAAGGGTCTGGAAACCAAGCCTGATGAGGTACTGGTGAGGGAGCTGGGCATGTTTAGACTGGAAAAGAGGCAACCAAGAGGAGATATGTGTCAGGTGTGTGTGCAGGAGCCAGGCCCTGTGACCAACAGGACTTTGAAAGACTGGGGCCTTCCTAAGTTTGTTCTGGAGAGGTAAAGCGTGGCCGCACAGGTGAGGCCGATTGGTAACTCCCAGCACCTTGTGGCAAAAGCTGGGAAGGGATATAAGGTCAGCATTTCCCTTTAGCTCTTTGTCACAGCAACATGTTTCCTGCCTTGGGCTTCTTGCTTCCTGATCCTTGAACCTTGGCTTCTTGACTCCCTGCTTCTTGATCCTCGGACTCTTGGCTTCCTGACTCCTGGCTTCTGAACCCCCGTTACTGCTCTCAACCCACCATCTTGCCCCTGGTCCTGATGTCCCCTGCCGGGACTTCGATCGCCCATGAACTGGAACATGAACTATATGGTAAAGGTAAAGTGAAGGGACCCCTGACCATTAGGCCCAGTCGTGGCCAACTCTGGGGTTGTGGCGCTCATCTTGCTTTACTGGCCAAGGGAGCCGGCGTACAGCTTCCGGGTCATGTGGCCAGCATGACTAAGCCACTTCTGGCGAACCAGAGCAGCGCACGGAAACGCCGTTTACCTTTCCGCCAGAGCGGTACCTATTTATCTACTTGCACTTTGGTGTGCTTTTGAACTGCTAGGTTGGCAGGAGCAGGGACCAAGCAACGGGAGCTCACCCCGTCACGGGGATTCGAACCGCCGACCTTCTGATTAGCAAGTCCTAGGCTCTGTGGTTTAACCCACAGCGCCACCCGGTAACCAACTTCAAATACCTGAAGAGCTGTCACATGGAAAATGGAGCAAGCTGCTCCAGAGGGCAGGACCTATACTAATGGAGTCAATGGACTAGAAAGGAGATTCCATCTAAACATATGGGAAAACTTTATTATGGTAAGAGCTGTTTGGCAGTGGGACTGAGTCCCTCAGAAGGTGATGGGCTCTCCTTCACCGGAGGTTTTTCAACAGAGGTTGGGTGGCCATCTGTCAGGGATACTTTAGTTGTGATCCCTGTGTTCCAGGGAGTTGGGCTTGTTGACCTTTGGGGGTCCCTCCCAACTTTACGACTCTCTAATTCCCTGCTTGATGTTCCATTCCAACCAGGGATCTCAGGTGGGCGGCCAAGCCTTGCAAGATAAACCGGATTGATCCCCAGTGCTGCCTGAGCCAGTCTGCATGTCTTTATTTTGTCCTGGCCGCGGGCCCCAGTTCAAGGAGAGTTGAATTTCTGATACTGCGGAGAATACAAGATAACTGTTGCATTTTTAACATACTAACAATTCTTCCTCTGGCAGACCGTTGCGGCAGCAGCAGGCATCCGCAGATCACAGAACAGTTACTTAGTCGCAGGGAGCCTGGAATGGGACGCTGCCTCCCTCCGAACCCTGGCTGGCGCGCTTGCAAGTGGCCTTTGTTTGCAGGCGGCTCGGGTGCCTCTTCCTCTCCCCGGCCCTGACGCAGGAGTGGGCAAGCAGGAGGCGAGCTCTGCTGAATCAGCCGATGTCACCAGGCCAAGGAGATGGCTGGAGCGAGCCGAGGGGGGAGCAGCTGCTGCGTTCAGTCGCAGGAAGTAGGGCAGCAAGTCTGAGTGGCAGAGTGGAGGAACGCAGAGCTTTGCACCAAGGACCAAGAAGTCCAACTGCGGTAGAGGGGGCAACCCGTCGCAGCCACTTTGCCAGAAATCATTGGTGGCCTTTAAGATCAATAGGTTGACAGAGACACAGAGACAAAGACAGAGTGATACAGATGATACTGATATACACAGGTGACAGTACTGGAGTCTGGCAGTTTTGCACCCTAGGCAAAGCTAACTACAGTGGTACAGTCATACTTCGGGTTACAGACGCTTCAGGTTGCATTTTTTTGGGTTACGAACCGCCGAAACCTGGAAGTACCGGAACGGGTTACTTCTGTGTTTCGGCGATTGTGCATGCGCGAAAGCACCGAATCGCAACCCGCGCATGCGCAAACACTTGAGGACTGCGGGCTAATATAGGGAGTATGCAGGGCGCTCCTGCTTCTGCCCTCCAGAAGAGGGGAACAGCCAGGGAGGTGCTGTGGTAGCAGCCACCCTTCAAACCAGCCAGATGGGCGGGGAATGAATGAATGAATGAATGAATGAATGAATGAATGAATGAATATTATTAAACTCAGGGGTGCCAACTTTAATAAAATAATGTGGGGGCCCAGGTAAGCCCAGACCCACATAATCAATCAATGCTATATTGTGTTTTTAATATTCGATTGGGAGCCACCCAGAGTGGCTGGGGAAACCCAGCCAGATGGGCGGGGTATAAATAACAAATTATTATTCAAAATAAAATAAAAAATAAAAAAATTGTCCAGTAGCACCTTAAAGGTAAAGGTAAAGGGATCCCTGACCATTAGGTTCAGTCATGGCCAACTCTGGGTTGCGGCGCTCATCTCACTTTACTGGCCGAGGGAGCCGGCGTACAGCTTCCAGGTCATGTGGCCAGCATTACTAAGCCGCTTTTGGCGAACCAGAGCAGTGCGCGGAAATGCCATTTACCTTCCCGCCAGAGCGGTACCTATTGATCTACTTGCACTTTGACGTGCTTTTCAACTGCTAGGTTGGCAGGAGCAGGGACCGAGCAATGGGAGCTCATTCCGTTGCGGGGATTCAAACCGCCGACCTTCTGATTGGCAAGTTCTAGGCTCTGTGGTTAAACCCACAGCTCCACCCGCATCCCTCCAGTAGCACCTTAGAGACAAGCTAAGTTTATTCTGGATATAAGCTTTCGTGTGCACACACACTTCTTCAGATACACTGAAACAGAAGTCACCAGGCCCTTCTATATAGTGGGAGGGTGGGGTGGCGTTTTTCTCAGGAGAGTAGTAGGAGATGGGTGATTGACTCAATGGGTATGGTAAAGCTGTTGACGACTGTTTAAGACTGCAATTAGTCCTACAGGAAAAAGCAAGGGATAGTATGCAGATGACCTACCTGAATCTGTTGTTGTTGTGACGCAGTGCACGCACACCATTTGAATGGGAATGCCCATCAACTTTGTGGGGGCCCTGCCCCCTCAAATATTTTATTGTGGGGGCCGAAGCCCCTGCGGAGTTGGCTCCTATGCCTCAGCTTCTGCCACCTGAGGCAGTAGCCTCCGCCTGCCCAATGGTTGCACCGGCACTGCACTGGGGACAGTCTGCTCCCCAGACTCCTGAACCGCCCGTCAGTTTCATCCCCCAGCCCTTGGCTGGGCAAATGCGCCCCCAAATAACAAAGCCACCAGCTCCTGCTCCCACACTGCCCTTGGTGGCCCTTGGCACGGATCCACAGAGGCACTTGGTCCACTTGGCCTGGAGAGACCACAGCCCAATCATCAGCTCAGACTCAGGGCTTAGAGCAATAGCACAGCACTCTCCTTGCATTCCTTGTCAGGCCTGATCTAAAACACATTGGCTGCTGCACCACAGAAAGCCATACTCTCCGAGGGATGGCCAGAGGAAAGGATGGAGGAGCATCTATGGCTGGTGTTGCCTTTGCAGCTTAGATGTAGCTTCTGCCTCACTTTGCCACCTCCACGACCCAGCCAGTCCACAGGCCTCTCCACCAGGGCTTATGCTCCCAGTGTCTTGATGGGAGCCATCCATCACGACAGGCCCAAGCGCCTGCCTCCCTCCCCGCCCCCAAAAAACGTCTGGACAGGACCGGTTGCAACAGCAGCAGCTGGAGAGTTCATCTCTTCTTTATCCCCCCCACCCCACCCGCCGTTAACACAGATCCTCTTGTGTTAAAGCAGAAACAAACAGTCCCCGTCCCAAACAGGATTCAACCTTCTAAAATTCCAGGCAGGAGACACTGTCGCTCTGCCAATGCGCAGGATGGCGCTCGCCCAAGTCTGTCGGAATGACCTGTGGGCTGCTTCCCCAGTGGGACTCTGGTTACTCCAGACAACTCTGTGTCCCTCTGACGGCTGCCTGCTCATTGATCACTTTCACCTGCTTTCCTACCCAGACACGATCCCTCCTGCCTCCCTTGCTTTGCTAAATACAAAACTGGCCTTCGCCAGCAGTTGAGATCCCCTCCTCCTCCTCCTCCTCCTCCTCCTGGTGCTCCGTGATTTCTCCCCACCCCCCTCTGAAGAGTGGAAGCCCACCCATAGGCCTTGGAACTGTTTCTCACAGGCAACAGAATGGTAGACTAGACGTGCCATTGGTCTGGTCCTGGGTCTTACGCGCTTATGTTCTTAGATGATTATATCTGGCCTATTGTGCCTCCCGCTACCTCCATGAACCAACCCAGACCCTGAGATCATCATCTGAGGACCTTTTTTGTGGGCCTCCTCCACAAGAGATCTAGAAAGTTGGCAAAACCAGAACAGGGCCTTCTCTGCAGTGTCTCCCCATTTGTGGGATGCTCTCCTCAGGGAGGCTTGCCTGGCAGCTTCATTGTATTTAGGCTCCAGGCAAAAATGTTCCCCTTCTCCTAAGGCCTTTGGCTAATTAAACCATTGATGGCTTTTAAGCTGTGTGGGGGGGTATTGTTTTTGTTTGTTAATATGGTATGCATTTTAGTGTTTTTATGTTTTTAAACCTATGATCCTCAAAAAAAGAGCAGTATAGAGATGATGATGATGATGATGATGATGATGATGATGATGATGAACAACTGCCCTTCCTGCTTCAGGATCTGGCTCCAGACAGGTGGGCGCTGCCTCAGACGCAGGGCCCATTAGATTCTGAGGTAATAGCAGGCACATGAGTTGAGCATCTGGTTCCTTTCCATTTTTATGCATTGTGCTTTTGGGGGGTGGGGAGGGCAGGGGCAGAAAGGCTCCCCTCCCACCACGAATTCCTCCCCACATTTCCAAAGCAGAGTGTTTCTGGAAGTGCTTAGGATATGTATGTCCAGGGCAGGCAAAAGGCTCCCCTTGGATGCTTGGTAGGGTGAAAACCCTCAGGGTTCCTACCTGGCCAATCCATCAAGGAGAAGATATTGGGTTTCATGGCGCAGCATCCATAAAATCTAATTGTGGCGTCTCTCTCCCCCGCCCCCGGCAGACACGCAGTTTGGCCCAGCCAAATGCGTTCTCCTTTCAAGGAGGCCCAGTTTTCCTTGCCAGCCCTCAGACCTCTTGGTCAGACTCTCCATCATCTGGGAAGAGGAGTTCCACGAGGAAGAACTTCCCCTGGAGATGCTTCTGAGCTGGATTGGGTAGAGAAAATGCTGGATCCCAGGCTGTAGAACTAGAAGCAAGTCAACTGCTGCCTCCTCCCTTTTGTTCTGAACTCCTCTTTATCTTTTTCTTACCCTACCAATACATGAGGAAAGCAGACCAGATGGACCTTGGATCAGATTCAGCCTGGTCCATAGGTCTGTCATCATTTGCTTCTGGTGTAAAGGCTGGTCCATAGAGTTGTCCTCCTCCTTCCCCAAAGAACATTCCACAACCAGAGCACCACCAATTTTGAAAGCCTAATAGCCATAGCTGCAATGTATGGCAGTGCCAGAGACACACCTTTGGAGCACCTGTGAGATAGATGCTGGACCCACCCTGTTTTCTTGATTGCAATCTGTTTTAACTGCTTTTTAATATCGCCTTTTATTTTTTTTAAATTATGAATTTATAAGGGTACAAAATACAGAACTGAAGTATAAAAAAAGAAAATTTAATATTGTCTATTAAACCTGTTGAGACCCTGGGACCTGAGGGTGAAAGGCTGATAAGAAACCAAATAAACAGATCCCCATCAATAGATCACCAGGGGGCAACTTTTGACTGATGGCAAACACAATCCACAATTCAAAGTGTTGGTGCTGACCTTGAAAGCCCTAAACGGCCTTGGCCCAGTATACCTGAAGGAGCGTCTCCATCCCCATTGTTCTGCCCGGACACTGAGGTCCAGCTCCGAGGGCCTTCTGGCAGTTCTCTCCCTGCGTGAAGTGAGGTTACAAGGGAACCAGGCAGAGGGCCTTTTCGGTGGTGGTGCCCTCCCTGTGGAACGCCCTCCCATCAGAGATGTCAAAGAGTTAAACAACTATCTGATGTTTAGAAGACACCTGATGGCAGCCCTGTTTAGGGACGTTTTTAATGTCTGAAGTTTTAATGTATTTTTAATCTTTGTTGGAAGCTGCCCAGAATGGCTGGGGAAACCAAATAAAATCATCATCATCATCATCACCCTCATCCTGACTATCAGAGAACAGGAGGAAGCTGCCTTCTGCTGAGTTAGAACATTAGTCCATCTGGGTCACTTTTGCCCACTCGGACTTCCAGTGGATCTGCAGGATGTTCAGGCTGGTGATCTTTCCCAGTCCTGCCTAGAGATTCCTTCTGCTTGCACCTGGAGTTGGATGCTGTCCCTGGTTTTTCAGCGGCAAAGAAAAGTCTGCACAGAGGATTCACAGAGGAGAGGGTTCTTGATGGCTCCTAGCCACAAGGGCTGCTTCCACATTTGGAGGCATCAGGGCTTCCAGATCCCAGTTGCTGGAAACCACAGGAGGGGAGAGTCAGTCTTGGGCTTGAATCCCACTTGCAGGTTCCCCACTGCGGCTTCTGGTTGGCCCTTGTGAGCACAGGGTGACCTGGCAGGTCTTTTCCCATCTGACCTGGGAGGATGCAGCCCGGACTGACTCCAGCTACAAAAGCTGAGGCTGCTGAGCAGACTCTTGGGCTGGGGTATTGTTTAGGGTTTTTGTTGGTGGTGCTATTGATATTTAGCTTCCTTATCTCTATGAAAAAAGAAATGGTGGCGGTGAGAGATTTTACTTTCTTGGGCTCCATGATCACTGCAGGTGGTGACAGCAGTCATGAAATTAAAAGACGCCTGCTGCTTGGGAGAAAGGTGATGGCAAACCTAGACAGCATCTTAAAAAGCAGAGACATGACCTTGCCAACAAAGGTCCGTATAGTAAAAGCTTTGGTTTTCCCAGTAGTGATGTAAGGAAGTGAGAGCTGGACCATAAAGAAGGCTGATCGCCAAAGAATTGATGCTTTTGAATTGTGGTGCTGGAGGAGACTCTGGAGAGTCCCATGGACTGCAAGAAGATCAAACCTCTCCATTCTGAAGGAAATCAGCCCTGAGAAGAAGAAGAAGAGGAGTTTGGATTTGATATCCCGCCTTTCACTCCCCTTCAGGAGTCTCAAAGTGGCTAACAATCTCCTTTCCCTTCCTCCCCCACAACAAACACTCTGTGAGGTGAGTGGGGCTGAGAGACTTCAAAGAAGTGTGACTGGCCCAAGGTCACCCAGCAGCTGCAGGTGGAGGAGCGGAGACACGAACCCGGTTCACCAGATTATGAGACTACCACTCTTAACCACTACACCACACTGGCTCTAATTGTGGCGTCTCTCTTCCCCGCCCCCGGCAGACACTGAGTTTGGCCCAGCCAAATGCGCTCTCCTTTCAAGGAGGCCCAGTTTTCCTCACCAGGTGCTCCCTGGAAGGACAGACCCTGAAGCTGAGGCTCCAAGACTTTGGCCACCTCATGAGAAGAGAAGACTCCCTGGAAAAGACCCTGATGTTGGGAAAGATGGAGGGCACAAGGAGAAGGGGAGGACAGAGGACGAGATGGTGGGACAGTGTTCTCGAAGCTACCAGCATGAGTTTGACCAAACTGCGGGAGGCAGTGGAGGACAGGAGGGCCTGGCGTGCTCTGGTCTAGGGGGTCACGAAGAGTCGGACACGATTAAACAACTAAACAACAACAATTTCTACTTTTAGATCTTCTTATGATACGGAAATCGTTAATTACGTATTTTCCATTTTTTTAATATTGTGCTTTTATGTTGTGAACTGCCCTGAGATCTACGGGCATAGGGTGGTATATACATTTAATACAACAACAACAACAACAACAACAACAACATGCACTTTTTGATGTGTTTTATTTATTGTTTCTATTTTTGTTACATTTGCAATTATGTAATATTTTTTCATGTTGTAAACCACCTTGAGCACAGTTCTAACTATGGAAAGGCAACATACGAATCAAACAATGTATGCATTTAGGACCATGTGCTGCTCTTGATGGCCCTTGGCCTCATTCAGGAGATGTTTACAGGTCTCCTTCTATTTCCGATGTTCGGGTTGTGGCATGCGGCTGCCAGAGTGCAGCCAGAACAGCACCACCCATGGACGAGAGCTTGGGGGAACTCCAAGCCCTGGGGAAGTTCCACTCCCCCCCCAAAAAAAACAAATAACATCCCAATGCAGAGGAGGATGGCGTGTGCTCCAGGGACACAGGCAAATGAAAAACAAGGGAAGCAGAGGGAGGGTCTCTGCGAAACCAAAGACCAGCAAGATGTTGACCACGAGCAACAGCAGCTTTTTGTGACAAGTCCCACAGGCCCTTCTCCTCCATTGCTGCCGCTTTGGAGCCACGAGGAGCAGGAGGAGGTTAGGTCCTGGGGCATAGCTGTCAACGTTTCCCTTTTCTTAAGGGAAAGTCCCTTATTCCGAATAGGATTCCTCGCAAGAAAAGGGAAAGGTTGACAGCTATGTTCCGGGGAGAAGGGAGACAACCTCTCTGCATTTCCTTGGTGCAATTGGTTGCGTCCTGCGGAAAGACTTCCACCTTTTTCCTCCCTCTTCCGAATCGCCTTTCAACCTCCTGATGTACAGATGCTCAGATGTTCTGCCCTTGACCTCCTTGCTTCTCTCCTCCTCCTCCTCCTCTTCACAACTCCCCCCTTCACACACACCCCCAAAGTGAAATTAGCTTACTGAAACATGTTTTCTTTTAGGAATCCGCAGCCTAATCCAGAACAAACAAAACACGTTTTCAGAAACCGCCGAACGCATGAACTCTTGCCCTCGCCTTGACCGCGGGTGCTTCCTCCACCCCCCTCCACCCCCAGCCCTTCCCTACATCTCCCCCCCCTGCACAACAAACATTACCATATGCCTGAGGTTTCCAAGGCATTTCTTTCCACTGACAGATACAATCTGCAACAAGGCAGACGCTGCAGACCTTTTTTTTCTCCTTCTGACAACCACCGGAGGGGCGGGGGTTTATTCTTAATTTCCTTCAATGGGTGTGGAACAAGTGGGGCTGTGTGTGTTCAGTGGGGGCGGTGGGTCTGTGTGTATATTTGTGAATGGTGCATAAAAGTGAGGGTTAACTGGCATGTGTCTCTTTGGCTAGACAGAAGTGCTGAAGAGTAGGAAGTGGCCAAAGGTGTCATTGAATTGTAGAGTTGGAAGGGAACCCCAAGGCTCATCCAGTCCAGCCTCCCCCCCCCAATGCAAGAATCACAGCAGAAGAACCAGTCACTGGTGGCCATCTGAACGCTGTTTAAAGGCCTCCAACAAAGGAGAGGCCAGCACCTTCCAATGTGGCCCGTTCCATTGTCAAATGACGCTTGGCTTCAGAATGTTCTTCCTCATATTTGGCAGGAATCTGCTTTTTTGTCATAGAATCATAGAATTGGAAGAGACCACAAGGGCCATCGAGTCCAACCCCCTGCCAGTTCAGGTCCTCCCCTCTGCAGCAGCAGAAATCAGGCTTGTTCTATCTTGCATGTGAAGGCCCTTCAGACATTTAAAGATGGGTGTCCTATCCTATTCTTAGGCTCCATGATCACTGCAGATGGTGACAGCAGCAACGAAATTAAAAGACGCCTGTTTCTTGGGAGAAAAGCGATGGCAAACCTAGACAGCATCTTAAAAAGCAGAGACATCACCTTGCCAACAAAGGTCCTTATAGTTAAAGCTATGGTTTTCCCAGTAGTGATGTATGGAAGTGAGAGCTGGACCATAAAGAAGGCTGATCGCCAAAGAATTGATGCTTTTGAATTCTGGTGCTGGAGGAGACTCTTGAGAGTCCCATGGACTGCAAGAAGATCAAACCTCCCCATTCTTAAGGAAATCAGCCCTGAGTGCTCACTGGAAGGACAGATCCTGAAGCTGAGGCTCCAAGACTTTGGCCATCTCATGAGAAGAGAAGACTCCCTGGAAAAGACCCTAATGTTGGGAAAGATGGAGGGCACAGGGAGAAGGGGACGACAGAGGATGAGATGGTTGGATAGTGTTCTCGAAGCTACCAGCATGATTTTGACCAAACTGCGGGAGGCAGTGGAAGACAGGAGTGCCTGGCATGCTCTGGTCCAGGGGGTCACGAAGAGGCGGACACGACTAAACGACTAAACAACAGCAACAATCCTATCCACCCTCAGTCTTCTCTTATCCAGACTAAACTTCTCCAAGTCCCTTAATCATTCCTCATATGTCTTGGTTTCCAGGCTCTCCATTATCTTGGCGACTCTCTTCTGCCTGTTCCAGCTTGTCAATCTCCTCCTTTAACTGTGGCTCCCAGAATGGGACACAGGACTCCAGCTGGGGATTGAGAAGGGCAGCAGTACTATTCCCTTTGATCTGGACACTCGGTTTCTGTTGTCTTCTGCAGCACATTTCCTACACTGGATCCCTTGGCATGAATGATTGGTGCTCTCCATTTTCATGGAAAGTGTGTAGGATATGCTCTGCAGCTTCCTTTGTACTTTTTAATGTTTTTAGATATGCTGTAAGCCTTCCAGAGTGGCTGGGGAAACCCAGACAGATGGGTGAGCTATAAATAATAAAATTGTTGTTGTTCCACGATAGAATTCAAGATGGTCTCCAGGAACTCTTAAACTAAAAAACTTAAACTAGGCTATCTAAGCCTTTCTCTTAGCTGCAAAGGGGTGTACTTTGTCAAACTCACAAACGTGAGGAAAGGATGATAATTGCTAATAAATATATCCTCTCCTGGCATCTCTTCACATCTTTACATACCCACCCACATTTTCACAGTCTGGGGGTTCCTGAAACGGCAAATGGCAAGCTCTGCAAACACACTGTAGTGCTAAATCCAGGCTAAATGCGCCAGTTTGCTATTATGAGTCACAGAAAAGCAATCCTTGCCTTGTGATTCTCTATCGAGCGTTCGGCTGCCCTGACTGTGGGACTCAGCTGAGGACAGGGCTTGAAACGGACCCAAATTCTGACAAATGAGTGAGCGCTTTAAATGAAACCCAGATTGACGGTTGTTTTGGAGATGCCTTCGTGGTGTTTTGGGGGCGGCTGGCTTCCCGTTTTAGTACATCTGGAGCTGACTGAGGCCTGTGAATTCCGCTCGCCCTGCCTTGCGCAACTCAAAGTAATCTCAGAGTTGGCCAAAGGAAATGACTCCAAGGCGGCTTTGGTGACCTCTGTTTGGAGAAGAGATTGGCATCCTCCGTTTGGACTCTGGGTCTTGTAAGGCATTGTCACCGGAGGCTGAAGTCACCACCTTTGTGTCCTTTTCACCCCTGAGTCAGCTCACCAAACCCCCAACCGCATGGGAGAAGATCAGTGTTTGCCAGTTTACAAAGAAAAGGAGGAGATGAGGGCATTTCCTGCTTCATGAAGCATTTGGAGATGTGAGGAAGACACGGAAGGAGACTCCTTTGAGCTGAGCCACACAGCCATCCTTTATTTCACACCAGATAAGAATGGAAGGTCATCCTAGAGGAACCTGCTGCATCAGGCCAGAGGCCTATCTGGTTCAACATCCTGTTCTCACAGCGGTTGACCAGATGTCTCTGGGAACCCCTCAGGCAGGATTTGAGCACAAGCACCAAAAAGTGCAAGGGACACAGGTGGCGCTGTGGGTTAAACCACAGAGCCTAGGACTTGCCATTCAGAAGGTCAGCGGTTCTAATCCCGGCGACGGGGTGAGCTCCTGTTGCTCAGTTCCTGCTCCTGCCAATCTAGCAGTTCGAAAGCACACCAGTGCAAATAGCTAAATAGGTACCGCTCCGGTGGGAAGGTAAATGGTGTTTCCGTGCGCCAGTGGCGTAGCGTGGGGGGTGCAGGGGGGGCCGGCCGCACCGGGTGCAACATCTGGGGGTTAGGGTTAGGGGGCGCAAATCCATGGGTTAGGGGGCGCAAATTACTTGCCTTGCCCCAAGTGCTGACAACCCACGCTACGCCACTGCCGTGCGCTGCTCTGGTTCGCCAGAAGCGGCTTAGTCATGCTGACCACATGACCCGGAAGCTGTACGCTGGCTTCCTCGGCCAATAAAGCGAGATGAGCGCCGCAACCCCAGAGTCGGCCACGACTGGACCTAATGGTCAGGGGTCCCTTTACCAAAAAAGGCTACTTCTATTCCAGGCTGCATCAATATGTGTCTAGTGTCCAGATCAAGGGAAATCATAATACTGCTCTATTCCACCATCTTCAGACCATGCCTGGAGTCCTGTGTCCACTTCTGGGCACCACAAGGATGTCAACAAGCTAGAAAGTGTGCAGGGCAGGGGGAGCAACCAGGATGATCAAGGGCCTGATGAGGAATGGTTGAGGGAGTTGGGCATGTTTGGCCTGAAGGAAACTTAGTGGTGATATGATAACCATCTTCAAATATCTACTTGCACATGAAACATGGAGCAAACTTGTTTTAATTATTTCCAATAAGCCCCTAGTTTTTTGCTGCTCTAGAGAGCAGGACCCAAACCAATGGATTCAAATGACAAGAAAATAGATTCTGACTAAACATTAGGAAGAACTTTCTGAAAGTTGGAGCTGCTCGATGGTGCAACGGACTCCCTCAGAAGGTGATGGACTCTCCTTCCTTGGAAGTTCTTAAATTTAGATTGGATGGTCATCTGTCAGGGATGCTTTAGCTGGAATTCCTGCATTGCAGGGTTTGGAGTAGATGAGCCTCTAGGTTCCTTCGCACGTTGCAATTCTATGATTCTGTGAAATGGGATTAGGCCAAGTCATGGAGGATGAGCCCCTCAATGACCATAATGGCCCCGGCAACAGAAGCACCATATCTCTGAATACCAGTCCCTAGCACCAACGAAGGGAAGCAGCATTGGCCCACATGGCAGGGGTGGACTTTGGTAATACGGCTCCCTGAATGAGGACAAAATTTGGCACCCCTCCCTTAAATATTTCTTATTTTCACAATATAGTCATACCTTGGATCCCGAATGCCTTGGTACTCAGACATTTTGGCTCCCAAACGCCACAAACCCAGAAGTGAGTGTTCTGGTTTGTGAACGTTCTTTGGAACCTGAACATCCAATGGGGCTTCCATGACTTTTGATTGGCTGCAGGAGCTTCCTGCAGCCAATCAGAAGCCACACTTTGGTTTCTGAATGTTTTGGAAGTTGAACAGACTTCCGGAACGGATTCCATTTGACTTCCAAGGTACGACTGTAGTTTATTTTGGCACAGTTGCTTTTTTATAGATCTTATCGCACGAGAATGTTGTTGTTTTTGTTGAGCTCCTTGGCTCAGCACCCTGCGTGGGAGAACTACCCACACCACCCAAAATCTGATGCTGCACATGGATTTCTTATGGGCTTCCCACTATGCTTGCTCACTATGGCAAACTGGATGCTGGACTCAGTTGTCTTCCAACTGTGGGATCCTCTGATACCAAGAAAGGTGCTCTCAGCATCTTCCTTGAGCTGCAGTCCCACACATTTCTCAGATTTCCAGATTTCTGATGAAATTGCAGTTGTAGGGCTATGTACAAGGACTGGTGTGCACATGTGCTGGGATTTTGCATAGCTGCCTAATAAGGAATTCCATAGACCCATTGCATCAGTCTAGCTTCTGCCAATCCTTCTGTCTGGCATGTTTTGTCATGCCTGCAGATTGCAAACAGATCCTTCTACTTAGGTAATGATCACCAGAAGAAAGCCCCTAACTGTTTCTTGAGTTCTTTTCAAAGAATTCGTGCGGCATCTTTTCCATTTCTCAGGAAACTAGTGTGTCCTAACTAGTGCGCCAGCTAGAGCTATACACATGATTCGACCATGTCCCTGATCCTGAGACAGATCAGGCCTAGGAGGAGGCCTTGCTCAAGTTGGGGTGAGAAAACTCTGGATTGTTCGAAGTTGAGTGGTCCAGACGCATCAAGGCCATGGGGCAGGGAAGAGAGGCAAGCACAAGTGAGAAAGCTGAGAGACCACATGAAGGAGAGACCTGCCAGGTGGTTGCAGTGGATGTAGCCTACCTTGATTTGAGCAAGGCATTTGACAAGGTGCCCCATGATATTCTTGTAAAGAAGCTGGTAAAATGCGGTCTTGACTCTGCTACCACTCAGTGGATTTGTAACTGGCTGACTGACCGAACCCAAAGGGTGCTCATCAATGGAGAAGAGTGACTAGTGGGGTGCCACAGAGTTCTGTCTTGGGCCCAGTCTTAGTCAACATCTTTATCAATGACTTGGATGATGGACTCAATGGCATCCTGATCAAATTTGCAGATGACACCAAACTGGGAGGGGTGGCTAACACCCCAGAGGACAGGATCACACTTCAAAACGACCTTGACAGATTAGAGAACTGGGCCAAAACAAACAAGATGAATTTTAACAGGGAGAAATGTAAAGTATTGCACTTGGGCAAAAAAAAATGAGAGGCACAAATACAAGATGGGTGACACCTGGCTTGAGAGCAGTACATGTGAAAAGGATCTAGGAGTCTTGGTTGACCACAAACTTGACATGAGCCAACAGTGTGACGCGGCAGCTAAAAAAGCCAATGCAATTCTGGGCTGCATCAATAGGAGTATAGCATCTAGATCAAGGGAAGTTTTAGTGCCACTGTATTCTGCTCTGGTCAGACCTCACCTGGAGTACTGTGTCCAGTTCTGGGCACCACAATTCAAGAAGGACACTGACAAACTGGAACGTGTCCAGAGGAGGGCAACCAAAATGGTCAAAGGCCTGTAAACGATGCCTTATGAGGAACGGCTAAGGGAGCTGGGCATGTTTAGCCTGGAGAAGAGGAGGTTAAGGGGTGATATGATAGCCATGTTCAAATATATAAAAGGATGTCACATAGAGGAGGGAGAAAGGTTGTTTTCTGCTGCTCCAGAGAAGCGGACACGGAGCAATGGATCCAAACTACAAGAAAGAAGATTCCACCTAAACATTAGGAAGAACTTCCTGACAGTAAGAGCTGTTTGACAGTGGAATTTGCTGCCAAGGAGTGTGGTGGAGTCTCCTACTTTGGAGGTCTTTAAGCAGAGGCTTGACAACCATATGTCAGGAGTGCTCTGATGGTGTTTCCTGCTTGGCAGGGGGTTGGACTCGATGGCCCTTGTGGTCTCTTCCAACTCTATGATTCTATGATTCTAACTTAACCTCAGAAGAGCAGCTGGATCAGGCCATTGACCCACCAAGTCCATCATCCTGTTCTCATGGTGGCCAACAAGCAAGACACATGGGCACAATGCTCCCACATATGAACCTCCCCTGTCTCCAACCACGGATGCAGTATATCTTTCATGCGCAAGAAGATCTTTTGAGCTCTCTGCCTCTGTGTTTCTAAGGGGGCGATTTGAATGGGCACGATTTTACATATATGTGGAACCCTTGGAAGCAAACCGTGGCAGGAGAAGCCACCGCTATTCAGAAGAGGTGTTCTTATGCTCAGTAATGATCACATGACCTAAGAGAACACATTCGTTGCAGGAAATATGGTGATGATAATGAGCTGAATGGTTGCAAGCAGAAGAATCTGCCTATAGCCATATATAGATATATATTCAGAATGATTGGGCAAGACAACACATGGATGGAGAAACCTATTGGCTGTAGGCAGTTCTTTTCTGGATGTTTCGTAGAGAAGCTGCATGAAAGCCGTCATCTTCCATCCATCTGCTGCCTCCTGGAAGGCTTCCCTCAGGTTCATGAACTTCCTGCATGCCTCCACAGAATGGGTCACTGTGCACACACAGACAGCTTGCTCACAGATGATTCCACGAACTCTGGCTGGATTCCTGGACTCTTCCACTTTTACAACCTTGTTTATCAATGAGCTACACAGATGAGCGCCAGTCAGCGCCTCCCCTACACACAATGTTTTCCTTCCACGGAGGCAATTTCTTGCAAATCTTCTCTTCTGCCTGGGCATGCTTGGAGCATCAGGCCTGCAGTCCTCTCTGCTCACTTACCTGGGAGTAGGGGAGGGAAGAGAAATTTGGCGTGGTATTTAAAGTTGTACCCATACCTAATTCGCATTTCATGAAAAATTGCACGGACCGAAACGCAGCCACCCTTTGAAATTTGCCTTCTCTGAATTCTGCAACACATATCTCCAGTAATGTGCACAAAATTATGTGCATATAGTATGGTAAGGTGTGTGAATAATTGCAGGTATTAGTAACATAACATGCTAAAATGCATTATATTAGGGCATATTGCATTGTAAAAATATGTGCAGCAGTTCACATTGATGTGGGTGCCCTCTGTCCTGGATGCTTCTGCTGAGATTCCTGCCTTGCAGAAGGTCAGGCTACATGGCCCTCTGGGTCCCTTCCAATTCTACAGTTCTATGATTCTGTGACATGGAGATGAATTTTCATGGAAATCATTTTTTGGCTGGAAAACTACATTGCAAAATTCAGGTGAATTTTCAAGGCTGGCTAAGTTTTAGTTCTTGTCTCATTTCAGGAAGTACAAGTTTCATCAAATCAACTGAATTGAAACGAAGGTCTTCTCCATCTCTAATCATGAATATCTCACCCCATTGAGTTCACTGGAATTGAAGTTCAGTTCACATGGTCTGGACTCAAGCCATGACTTTGGGGTAAAAAAGGTGAAAGACCCCTGACAGTTAAGTCCAGTTGCGAATGACTGGGGTTGTGGCACTTGTCTCACTTTATTGGCCGAGGGAGCCAATGTTTGTCTGCAGACATTTTTTCCAGGTCATGTGGCCAGCATGACTAAGCCGCTTCTGGTGAAACCAGAGCAGCACACGGAAATGCCATTTACCTTCCCGCCAGAGCGGTACCTATTGATCTACTTGCACTTTGACGTGCTTTCGAACTGCTAGGTTGGCAGGAGCAGGGACCGAGCAACGGAAGCTCACCCCGTCGCGGGGGTTCGAACCGCTGACCTTCTGATCGGGAAGTCCTAGGCTCTGTGGTTTAACCCACAGTGCCACCCACGTCCCTCCTTATCTTCTTACGTTATGCTAAATGGCCAACTGTCAAGGATTCCTTAGCTGTGATTCTTGCATTGTAGGGGCTTGAGCTCGTTGACTCTTGGGAATCCCTTCCAACTCTAGAATTCTTGGATTCTGTGTTACACACAACACCTGCTTGCGCCACTGGCAAGACCACAGCAATGGACACAAGTCTTTAACCTTGACGACCTGCGCTAAGACCGAAGGGGTTTATTTTGCTTCCACGCAGCGACTATTTTCAACTGAAATTGCTTCTACGCCGTATAGCGAAAGCCCCCATTTCCCAGAAACGCTTCTGGGCGGAAAAGTCTTTTCAGAGCCAGGTTGATTTTCAACACACACACACACACACACACAGAGAGAGAGAGAGAGAGAGAGAGAGAGAGAGAGAGAGAGAATTTAGCAAGGCCATTGGAACCAAAAGGATTTGGGGAGGGTTGGTGGAGGGGTTGAATGTCAAGGGGTGGAAATGACCTTTGTGCGTGGCAACCCTCCAGAGCCACTCTGACCGGTGGAGACACAGAGAGGCAATGTCTTGCGAACCGAGGGAGGCGAGCTTCACTGAGCCTGTTTTCATCCAAACTATCTTGGTGGCACTGAGTTTTGGCCGTGATCTGTGCCCGGGATTTAGTTCATGAGACACCGAGGCACCAGGAAACAGTTTGGAAAGAACCTTTTTCTTTTCCCCCCTCAAAGGTATTTTTTTTCTATTAAGCCAAAGGATGGAAACAAATTATTTTCTGAAACCGGGAACCCTTTCAGCGTTATTTCTGGCACTCGGCTCCTTTCCAAGTCAATTCCCTTTCAAGGTGGAAAAAGTCAATTCTTGGAGGTTTCGTAACAAGCTCTGGGGACTGGAAGGTTTGCGGCCGCAGAGGACAAGGCGGCTGGATGGGCGCGATTCACCGAACAAGTTAGAATGACAAGGGAGAAAGAAGTAAACTCAAAGTGTGGGGTGGATTTTCTAGTATTAAAAGTGACAACGAGGGTTGAAAGGGGGTCATTAGGAGTTATCCCCTCTTTGTCAATGTCAAGGAGTCTAAATAATAATAATAACAACAAAATAATAATATTTTATTTATACCCCGCCATTCCTGGTTTAAAAACTGGGTTCAGGGCGGCTAACAGCAAATATAAAACACTGATTAAAATGCGACTTAAAAACAGCATAAAATGCAACATAAAATGCAGCATCAATATCAATAAAATTCTAAAATTCAGGGGTCATGGGGGGGGGAACCCAGTCAGTAGACATCAAATGATCACCAAGGCTAACTGGCAAAGTTGGTCCTACTAGGGCCAGCGAGGAGACCAGGGAAGAATTTAAATGTGGGGTCCCAGAAAGGGTTTCTTCCTAGAAGGGGAAAGGGAATAGAGGATCAGGCTAATTCAAATTGAAGGCCAGGCGGAATAGCTCTGTCTTACAGGCCCTGTGGAAGGAGATCAAGTCCTGCAGGGCCCTAGTCTCCCCATGTCCTAAATCTGTTGGTTCAGGTTTTACTCAGAGGGTAGAACCTGAAACAACAGATTCCAAAGGCAAGAAAAGAGATTTTGACTAAACATCAGGAAGAACTTTCTGAGGATAAGAGCTGTTCAACCAGGGAACAGACTCCCTCTGGCAGTGGTGGGCCCTCCATCCTTGGAGGTTTTAAAGCAGAGGTTGGGTGGCCATTTGTCAGGATGCTTGAGCTGAGATTCCTGCACTGAAGAGGGTCAGCCTACAGGACCCCTGGTGGTCCCTTCCAACTCTACGATTTTGTGATTCTAAATCTCAGTTATCCATCTGTCAACTGGAAATAACCATGACTAGCTTTGAAGGTTTCATTTCGTTTGCTTTGTTTTTCAAGCAAACCCTCCAAAACCCAGAAAGAAAACCATTCTTTCTGTGGAAATGATTAACTGCTTTTGGAAGATGTGATAAATGTGATAAACGCCATCAGATGTGTAAAAAGAAAAAAAAAGCGCCATATAATTGACTGGTTGGCACCGCACTCGGGCGTAGCGCTCTGGGATGAAGGCACTTAAGAATCGCTAAGGTGTGGCCGAAGCGAAACGCAAATTCCCTCCCACCCCACGGCCTGCTTTCCTGAGATGATGGAAAGATTTGTGTCAGCTCTGGTTTGGAAGCCGCCGTAAGCCATCAATGGCTGCGTAAAGTGCTCTTGGCTCTGGCCGTGATGTGGTGAGCTCTGGTGGGGCCGGATCAGTGCCGTGGCAGAGTCGGGGGGCTCTCAAGCAAAGGAGAAACGAGGTGAGAGGAGTCGGCAGGAGCCTCCTGAGCGGAGGGGGGACGCTTCGCTGAGCGCAACTCTGAAGGAGTAACTGGAAACAATTTAGTCTCGTCGAGGGACCTCCAGCCTCCGCCAGATCGGCAGCTCTGGGCAAAAGTCCAGGATCCCGCATAATGGGAAACAGCAGCAACTGATAAGCAAAAGTGATCATGCTAATGATGATAGGAACAATAGGGGGAGGCTTTGGAGAGCTACTGCTCTGGCAGGCTCCAGCTCCTGGGAGCGACGGCGAAAGCGTCACGCTCTCCAGCTCCTCCACCAAAACGCTGATGGATGCTGGCAGGCAGGCCCAAAGTGGACCATGTCTAGCATGGGATTTCGAAGGTCCCTGTATGGAGAGAGGTGAGGACTCCATCTTGGGGAATCAGCTGGAGGAGGCCAGCGCTTCTCAACGTGGTGGCCTCCAGATGTTGCGCGACCACAGCTCCCATCAGTCCCACCCAGCCAAAAAGGTTTAGAGAAAAGGAGAGGAAGAGACGATATGGTGGAAGCTTATGAAATGATGCCTGGAGAAAGAGGATAGAGAAAAGTTTTTCTCCCCTCTCTCCTAATTTTAGAACTCGGGGGCATCCAGGGAAGCTCCGTGTTGGACTGATAAAAGGAAATAGCTTCTCCAGGCAGCGCCAAGTTCATCTATGGAACTCACTCCCCCTGGAGACAGGGATGGCTCCTAACTTAGATGGCTTTAAAAGTGCATTAGACTAATAATAATAATAATAATTTATTTTTTATACCCCACCCTTCTGGCTGGGTTTCCCCAGCCACTCTGGGCAGCTTCCAACAGAATATTAAAATAAAATAGTCTATTAAACATTAAACGCTTTCCTAAACAGGGCTGCCTTCAGATGTCTTCTAAAAGTCTGGTAGTTGTTTTTCTCTTTGACATCTGCTGGCAGGGCGTTCCACAGGGTGGGTGCCACTACTAAGAAGGCCCTCTGCCTAGTTCACTGTAACTTGGCCTCTCACATTGAGGGAACCATGAGAAGGCCCTCGGTGCTGGACCTCAGTGTCCGGGCAGAACGATGGGGGTGGAGACGCTCCTTCAGGTATACTCTGGTTTCCAGAACTTTGATCATCTTGGCTGCCCTCTTCTCCACACCTTACAGCTTGTCAACATCCTTCTTGAATTGTGGTGTCCAGAACCAGACACAGCACTCCAGGTGTGGTCTGACCATGGCAGAATAGAGTGGGACTATGACTTCCCTTGACCTGGACACTAGACTTCCATATTCACATTTGTTGCTCTGGCCCCTGGCATTTGGCCCTTAGGAGGACTACCCAGAAGAGAATGTGGCCCTTGGGTTGAAAAGGTCCCCCACCCCAAACCAACAGTTGCAGAACCACTAGGAAAGAATCATATCATGCCTTTCCTGTGTAGGGCAATTGACCTCATTCTTTAATGAGGAGGAGGCCCCACTCCCAGACGTGGCAGAGATAATGCTCTTGGATCCTGGAGTCTTTCTCTGTCTCTCTTATCAATGGGCCTGATATGTGGGACTGCTCCCAAGGGGCCGAGTTTGGGGTGACTTCATCTGTTATCCTTAGAGCTGCACAGCTTGCTACAACCGGGTTTGGCTCTCAGATCTCCTTCCCTGTTCGCGATTAGAACTATTTTCTTTAGCAAAGACTTTAGTGGTCAATGTGGGTTCATTTTTCTTACCCTTTAATCGAGGTTACTTGATGAATGCATGCAGTAATCTCTTCCTTGAGTTCCTGGACATAAATCACTCGCTAACGAGAATTTGTGGCACAAGAACAGAGGAGCCCACAAGGCAATGATGGAATCGACCAGTGGGGACGTGTTGTGTGTGTGTGTGTGTGTGTGTGTGTGTGTGTTTCTAAAGGGACTATGGGAATCAGGCTGGGCCGGTTCCACGCTGATAACTCACAACATAACAAAAAATGTGGGGTTGCGCTTTTCCACTCACCCCCCCCACTCTCCTTTCTTTCTTTTTTTGTCTCAGAAATTTTAGGTCAATGATTAGTCCATATGCACAAGATAGAAAACAAATTATTTCCATTTTAGAACGTGCTGGTGGCTTCTGCAGGAGGGTCATTGATCTAGAACTTGCTCCCCAACACTCTCCTTGTGGGACACGGGTGGATGAAATTGACATTTTGACACCTTCCACAGTTTTCGGTTTAGAGAAAAGGCAGATCAGAGGAGGCGTGATGGACGTTTGCAAAATGATGCCTGGCGTAGAGAAAGCAGATAGAGACAAGTTCTTTTCCCTCTTCCCTAACGGCAGAACTTGTGGACTTCCAGAAAGCTGAATATTAGGAGATTCAGGACAATTAAAAGAAAGTCCTTCTTCACGCAGCACAAAGCCAAACTATGGAACTGCCTGCCACAGGAGACAGTGATGGCCACCGACTGGGATGGCTTTAATATAATATATAATAATAATTTATTCTTTATACCCCGCCCATCTGGCTGAGTTTCCCCAGCCACTCTGGGCTGCTCCCAATAAATGCTAAAAACAATACAGCATTAAATAATAAAAACTTTCCCAAACAGGGCTGCCTTCAGATGTCTTTTAAAGATAGGATAGCTGCTTATTTCCTTCACATCTGGTAGGAGGGCATTCCACAGGGTGGGTGCCACTACTGAGAAGGCCCTCTGCCTGGTTGTTCCCTATAACTTGGCTTCTTGTAGTGAGGGAACCACCAGAATGCCCTCAGAGCTGGACCTCAGTGTATGGGCTGAACGATGGGGGTGGAGACGCTCCTTCAGGTGTACTGAAGCAAGAAAGCTACACAAGGCAAACTTTCAAAAACTACTGAATCAGTTTGGCACACAGCCAGGTCTTGACTCTTGAAATATGGCTGTCCAGGGGATCATATAGTTGGAAGGGCCTCATTGATCTCCTCATCCATCCCCAGCCAAAGGAAGGATGGGGACTCTATTCCTCCAGCATTCCTGGACTGCCATTCTAAGGATGGAGGTTCCTTATTTATCATATCCATTTAGAAGACTTGTATCTTGCTTTTCTTGTAGGGAGGCAAAGTGGGCTAGAATAAATACTGTAATTGGCGCTCTCCTCTTTCACCCTCATTAAAAGATTGTCGGCCAATTGGTGCCAAAGAAAGACAGAACTTTTTTTATGTACGCTACCACAGCAGCAAGAGTACTCATCGCAAAGCATTGGAAGACTCAAGATCTACCCACTCTGGAAGAATGGCAGATGAAGGTGATAGACTACATGGGACTGGCTGAAATGACTGGCAGAATCCGTGACCAGGGGAAAGAGACGGCGGATGAAGATTGGAAGAAATTCAAAATTTATCTTAAGAAATATTGTAAAATTAATGAATGCTAAAATGTTGAGGTTTTAGAAAAAAAAGGGGATTACAGCTGTAAAGGATTAAGTAAAAGAATAGAATAAGGGGAAAAATTTGATAAAACCAAGGGTTAGGATTTGCTGAAACAAATTTGGAAATTAGGATGTAGAAGGGGGAGGTATGGGGAAGTCGATGAAGTAAGGTTTAAGAAAAAAGGATATGAAACTATACATGTTTGTTTGTATGCTTGTTTGTTTGTGTTGTGTATTGTTTGTGTTTATAAAAACTGTGAAAAACCAATAAAAAATTCTATTAAAAAAATAAAATAAATACTGTAATTAAGGCTGCAGTCCTACATAGCAAATTGCCTGGGAGTAAGTAACATATGGTGATGTATGGAAGTGAGAGCTGGACCATAAAGAAGGCTGAGACTCTTGAGAGTCCCATGGACTGCAAGAAGATCAAACCTCTCCATTCTCCATTCTGAAGGAAATTAGCCCTGAGTGCTCACTGGAAGGACAGATCCTGAAGCTGAGGCTCCAAGACTTTGGCCACCTCATGAGAAGAGAAGACTCCCTGGAAAAGACCCTGATGTTGGGAAAGATGGAGGGCGCAAGGAGAAGGGGACAACAGAGGATGAGATGGTGGGACAGTGTTCTCGAAGCTACAAACTTGAGCCTGACCAAACTGCGGGAGACAGTGGAAGACAGAAGTGCCTGGCGTGCTCTGGTCCAGGGGGTCATGAAGAGGCGGACACGAATAAACAACTAAACAACAGCAAAGTGACATTGAACTCAGTGCGATTGACATCTGAAGCAGACAAATTTAGGATTCTTTTGTAAGGAATTTGTGGTGTAAATAGAAACTTTGAAGCTGCTTTTTGTCAGTACCTTTCACAGATAGAGAATTATATATAGGGACTTAGCTACATCAGTTGCCTCCAAGCTGATGGCCCTCAAGATGATTATCAGTTCCTAAAATTTTTTGTCTGGCTGCGACTGATGGGAGTTGTAGACCAGGTTGAGGAGAGCTGGTCAACCTCCGTTGATTCCTCAAGATGGAGTCCTTACCTTTCTCCATATAGTGACCCACCACTTGGTCCAGCCTCCAGGTGGGGCCCTTCCACCCTGTTCCTCATTTCCCATGCTTTTAATGAATGACCACAATGCCCATTAGGAGTATCACGAGTGGTATTATGTCCAAAACCATCATGGACAACACACTATATCACAAGAGCCAGTCCGGCATAGTGGTCAGTGTGCTGACCTAGGACCCAGGAGACTAGGACTTGGCCACAAAGCTCACTGGTGTGACCCACCTCGCAGGGTTATTGTGGGGATTAAATGAGTAGGGAGAAACATGTATGCCACCTCAAGCTCCTTGGGGGAGAAAAAGGTGGGATAGAAATGTAGTTAATAAATAAATAACATTTTATAGTCTCTACTGTGTCTGTCAAGGGACTCTCACCCCTGGTTGAAAACAAGTGCATGACCCTTTCTGAACTTCTGGCAGTTCCAGCTGTTTTTGCTTTTGTGCAGAATTTATTTGGTGACGAAGCGGTTCTTTTCTGCAGAGATGAGGAGCCTTTGGTCCTCCAGATGTTCTTGGACTCCAGCTCCCATCAGCGCCAGCCAGAATGGTTGGTGGTCAGAGATGATGGGCGCTGGCGTATAGAAACATCTGCTCCCCACCCTTGATTTCTGGCTTCGCTTGTCTTCTTCCACACAAAACCTGGCTGTTATCTGCCCCCACCCCACCCCGCCCTCGGGTCCCCTGCTCTCATTTCCCTCTCCCTCCAGTTCTCTTGCATGCTTGTATTTCGAAATTTACAAATGGAGTGCGAGCCTGAATTCCCCCCCAGATTTATAGACTTTTGAAGAGAACATTTGTTCCATTCCTACCCATGTGTGTTTCATTATAAAACAAGTTCAAGCAACCAAATCATGAAAAGGAGAGGCAAGAAAAAAAATATCCATTCAATGAAAACTTGGGCCTAAGATCCTGAAGATTTACTTGCAAGTAAATCTGTTTGCACTTCAGACCTAGATCCGCATGGGACTGGGGCCTTGATCCTTCTGCTCTTGGCGCTTGGTGGAGCTCTCCCACCACCAACCCCTGGAGTGCTCTTTCCATTTCCTGTTCCTCTCCTTCTACATCCTGAATCATTCTCCTGGAAGGGTTGTCCCTCTCTCTCGGTGGTTTGGTGCCAAGGAGAGCAACAGTGCAGGGCAGCAAGTAAATAGTTTGGAAGTTTGCGGTGAAAGAGAAGGCCATATTTATTGTGGAGGGCTCAAAGAAAAAATGTGTCAAAAGGCAGAGCGGGTTCCCACACAAGCGTTCCTTGTTTGTCCACAGAGGACCATGATTAGAAACATACAAGTTGGACGCAGCAGCTCAGAATCTTGGAGAAGTTCCTTTGACGGATGTTCTGGCAAGCAAGAATTGCTTGGCATGGTCCTGGCAGAGCTTCCAAGGTTCAGGAAATGATGTTGAGCAGAAAAACGCCATGGAGGATAATCATCCACCAAGGGGAGGGGTGGGGGCGCCAAGGACGGCTGGAAAGGACTTCCGCCCCGAGACAAAAGCTTAGAAAGGAATGGGAAATTGCTGCAGCTCTGAAAAATATTGGTGGGGGAAGTATGCATTGGCCCCAGACTGCATTTAGGACCCCAGTTTGGTGTAAGAAAGAAAGAAAGAAAGAAAGAAAGAAAGAAAGAAAGAAAGAAAGAAAGATGAATTCGCTCAGAGGGTTCAAGTCCACTTCATTCCCCACTCCCATTCATGATTGGGAGATAAAAAAAAAGTGCTATAACTTTCCCCCCTGTTTTTAACAGAAATGGATAAAATTTGCAGGCAGTGTAGCATCTCCAGAGTGTATTGTTGCTGTTGCTTAGTCGTTTAGTCGTGTCCGACTCTTCGTGACCCCCTGGACCAGAGCACGCCAGGCACTCCTGTCTTCCGCTGCCTCCCTCATGCTGGCAGGTTCGAGAACACTATCCAACCATCTCGTCCTCTGTCGTCCCCTTCTCCTTGTGCCCTCCATCTTCCCCAACATGAGGGTCTTTTCCAGGGAGTCTTCTCTTCTCATGAGGTGGCCAAAGTCTTGGAGCCTCAGCTTCAGGATCTGTCCTTCCAGTGAGCACTCAGGGCTGATTTCCTTCAGAATGGATAGGTTGGATCTTCTTGCAGTCCATGGGACTCTCAAGAGTCTCCTCCAGCACCAGAATTCAAAAGCATCAAATCTTTGGCGATCAGCCTCCTTTATGGTCCAGCTCTCACTTCCATACATCACTACTGGGAAAACCATAGCTTTTACTATACAGACCTTTGTTGGCAAGGTGATGTCTCTACTTTTTAAGATGCTGTCTAGGTTTGTCATTGCTTTTCTCCCAAGAAGCAGGCATCTTTTAATTTTCTGACTGCTGTCACCATCTGCAGTGATCATGGAGCCCCAGAAAGTCAAATCTCTCACTGCCTCCATTTCTTCCCCTTCTATTTGCCAGGAGGTGATGGGCCCAGTGGTCATGATCTTTGTTTTTTCGATGTTGAGCTTCAAACCATATTTTGCGCTCTCCTCTTTCACCCTTCTTAAAAGGTTCTTTAATTCCTCCTCGCTTTCTGCCATCAAGGTTGTGTCATCTGCATATCTGAGGTTGTTGATATATCTGCCTGCAATCTTAATTCCGGCTTAATTCAGCCCAGCCTTTCGCATGATGAATTCTGCATATAAGTTAAATAAGCAGGGAGACAATATACAGCCTTGTCGTACTCCTTTCCCAATTTTGAACCAATCAGTTGTTCCATATCCAGAGTGCATAGAGCCTGCCAAATTGTAAGCACGCTTCCTTCCTTCCTTCCTTCCTTGCTGGTTGGATGGTTTAATTTAATCCCATTTTTCTCTCTCCAGGCTGCTTACATGGTTCTTTCCCTCCTCGTTTAATCTGCACAGTGACCCTGGGAGGTTGGCTAGGCTCAGAGGCAGTGACTGCCCCCCCCCAGGTCACACCCAGGGAGCTCCATGTCTGAAGTGAAGAATATATCTTTAAAAGCCAGTTTTAAATCTGCTAAATAAAGAAGTGTGTTCCGCAAATGCAGTCCTAAGCGTGTTTGCTCAGAAGCAAATCCCTGTCAGTAGGGATTGCACCCAAGTAACTGTGCAAAATAAAACTGGGGAAAAAATTATTATTATTATTATTATTATTATTATTATTATTATTATTATTATTATTATTATTTCTTACAGCCCGCCTATCTGACTAATTTACCCTAGCCACTTTGGGCGGCTTCCAACAAAACGAAGGAACAAGAACAAGAAGCAGAACAACACAAGAGCAACAGTGGTGACAGCAGCAGCAGCAGCAGCAACAACAACAACATCTAACATTAAAAGCTTCCCGAAATAGGGCTGCCTTCAGAAGTCTACCAAAAAATTATATTGTTGTTTAATTCTTTGACATCTGCCAGGAGGTCAATCCACAAGGTGGGTGCAAGTAACCGAGTTGTGTGGTTTCTGACAGTTTGTACAGTTGGTTTTGTATAGTTCCTTCCATTGCCTTTCCTACCGCTTTTAAATAATAATAATAATAATAATAATAATAATAATAATAATAATAATAATAATAATAAATTATTTATACCCCGCCCATTTGGCTGGGTTTCCCTAGCCACTCTGGGAGGCTTCCAACTGAATATTAAAAACAATACAGCAATACTTTCTGTTCTGAGCCACAATACTCCCCGATGAAGAACGGTCGCAGCATTTGGGATTTTCTGATTTAGAGAAAAGGTGAGTAAGTGGGGGGACGCGGCAGAAGTTTATAGAAATTATGCACGGTGTAGAGAAAGTGGATAGCAAAAAAGTTTTCCTTCCTCTCTCGTAACACCGGAACTTGTGGCCATCTTCACACACATCCTTTCCTAATTCGCTCTCTCTTCTCATTGCACAGCCAGCATTTTCATTCCAGAAGCGACCCGTCTTTTGCCACCGACTCACTTTATTCATTTATTTTATTCGTAACAATGTTTTATATAGCACTGTGTCATAAAAAAAATAATATCACAGCGGTTTGCAAGAACATAGAAATGTAAAACCAGGCAGTAAAACCATAAAACTTATAAAGTAAGTTTAAAGCTAGAATAAATAAATAAATACATCAGTAGACCATTGTGGAAGGATGTCTTCTGCATTGCCTGCAAAGGCCTGGAAGAATTAAAATGTTTCCAGCAGGGATTTGAAAGTTGGCACAGAAGGTGCCTTCTGCTGAATCTCCAGTGGCAGAGAGTTCCACAGGACTGGCCCATTGACACTAAAGACTTGTTTCTCATTGTCATCAAATGAATTCCACCAACTCCAGGAATGACTAGTGATGCTCCTGCAGATGAGCTCAGTTCGGGGAATCCCTGAGCTATCCTGAACCTACAATTACATTGTTCAGGGCTTTGCTTTTTTATATAAAAAAATTATTGGGTTTTGGATAATTTTATACATATAAAACATAACCATTTCAAACATTAAAATACAAGGTTATTTTGAACCTTCAGACCTCTTTCCCTCCCTCCGTGAGTTCCATATTTAGATTTAAGTTTACTGCATCTTTTACCTTTATCCATCTGTTAAATAACCATAATTATCACAAATAATTCCATGTTACATGTGGCATTACATCCCTGCCAAAGGTTTTAACTGTTTACAGCGGTCTTTCAAATAAATTGCAAATTTACAGAACATGATATTCCTGGTTTCGAATCTTCCCCGTCAGTCTCGCCATCTCCTCATACTTCTTCAGTTTTGTCGGCCATTCTTCTTCTGTTGGCTCTTCTCCTTCCTTCCATCTCTGGGCTAGTAGCATTCTCGCTCCCGTCATTGCACACATAAAAACTCTTTTATCTTCTCTTGGTAGCTCTTCACCTATTATACCTAGTAAGAAGCCTTCTGGTTTTTTAACAAATGTAATTTTAAACATTTTCTTTAGTTCCTTATATATCATTTCCCAGAAAGCCTTTACCAGTGTACATGTTCACCACATATGGTAAAAATTCCCCCTTCTCTTTACATTTCCAACGCAATTTTGAACTTGTCTTGTACATTTTAGCAATTTTACTCAGTATAGTTGTACCTCATGTTACGTTTGCTTCATGTTACGTTTTTTAAGGTTGCGTCCTGCGCCGACCCGGAAGTACCGGAAAGGGTTACTTCCGGGTTTCACCACTCGCACATGCGCAGAAGCACCAAATCGCACCACGCACCTGCGCAGACACGACGCTTCAGGTTGCGGGCTTTTCATGTTGCGAACGGGCCTCCGGAACGGATCCTGTTTGCAACCGGAGGTACCACTGTATTAGATACCAACGCTACATCCTTTTCATATAGTTTTCTTCCAACGAACAGCATGCGGAAAACATTATTCCTTCTTTCCATAACTCTTCCCAAGATAAAAGTTGGCTATTACACCCTGTTATGTACTGAGTTGAATAGGATCCAAAATGCGGCAGTCTGATTGGTCCTAGAACAATGCAGCAGTATGATTGGTCAGCAGGAGCCACCCAATCTAGCTCCAGGTGGAGGTGAATCCACAACCTGATTGGCCTACAGGAGAATCCCGGAATTAGCCAATCACGTGCAACCCATTGTGTAAATAATGTATATAAAGCAGATATTTTGGGGGAACTTTCATTTCCTCCTCACCACTATGAGCTGAATAAAGAGCATGAAATCCACTCTCGACTTTGAGTATATTTCACACCCAAAATCTCTGGCCCAATGTATCATCACTGCCTTGACGTCTTCATCTATTGTATGCCATTCTAAAAGTAACTTGTACATTTTTTATGACACTTTGCAGATTAATTCAAGGTATCTGAGCCTGCCCTGGTAGCAGCTGGGCAGTCCACGTCCCTCTTTAATCCTGAGCTCAGCCTTTTGCTCCCGAGTAGCCTGACTAACCTCTTCTCCTTTGACATCCCTGAGCCTGGTTTTTCTCCAAACCGAAAGGGATATTTTTTGGCCCCAAAGAGACCCGAGCTCTGAGCGGGCAAAAGTGTAGCCAGAGGTTTGTTTAGAAGACAAGCGAGTGAGTCACTTTGCAGTTATTTTGCTGGTTTACAGTACACTATGAAAAATAGGCCTTGTGTTTAAATTAGGCAAGCCCATTGTGTATTTTTTTAAAAAAACGGCTTGCCTGCGCGAGGCTGCAATTAAGGTCCCGGAGAGAGCAGCAAACTGACGGGAGCGGATGTGCAGACCTGGGGCAGGGAGGGTCAGCGGGATGTCAGCGCATGGAGGGTGCTGGTGTGGCGATCACACAGGGTCCCCAGACGTTTGACGGTCTATTGATCCCAGTGCCACCAACCCGTTACTCTCGGGTACACACTGAGTCCAAGTTTATTTTATAAGCATTAACAAGTTTATGGTTTCTCAGATAATATTCTTGTCAGTTTCTTAACTTTACAGTGGTGCCCCGCAAGACGAAATTAATTCGTTCCGCAAGTTTTGTCGTCTAGCGAATTTTTCGTCTTGCGAATCACAAAATCCCATAGGAATGCATTGAAATTCAATTAATGCGTTCCTATGGTCAAAAAAAGTCCAAACAAAGCCAAATTTGGTACAACAACAGTTTATTAACTGCTCTTTAAAGTCACACATACTGTAAAGAGCAGTTCAAAAATTGAAGGGAAAATAAATTAACTTTATAAACAAAACATGTCTTTGTTTTTAGACAAAGGAAACAAAGTCGCGAGACGTTTTCGTCTTGCGAAGCAAGCCCATAGGTGAAATTCGTCTTGCGAGGCAAATCGAAAACGGAAAAACCTTTCGTCTAGTGAGTTTTTTGTCTTGCGAGGCATTCGTCTTGCGAGGTACCACTGTAGTTTCTTTAACAGCCTATACCATCCTAATACCTTCTGGCTGATTATCTCAACTGTTTGACTGACTCCTCTTAACAGTTTCTCTCACTCTCTCACATCAGACTAGCCCAACTCACAGAATTATCCTCCCTGTGTCTCTTCTAACTCCAGACTGACTTCTCAACCACCCTAATTCTAACTCTAACTCTCCCCTTGGGTTCCCATTGGTTAGTCATTTTACAATTAGGTAACCCTTTCCTTATGAACCCAGTATGATGTCACACACCTAGGAGGGCAAATGCCACAGCTGGGAACCCGGGAAGCCGTCCGAGGGCTCTCCCAGGGGAGATGCGCCAAGGCGGGAGCCTGCCGGAGCACCTGAACCAAGGGCTTTTCCAAGTGGCTCCTTTGCAGCTGGTGGGGTGCCTGCAGTTCAGCAACCCCACTCCCCCCCTCTCCCCATCAGAGAAACAGGCAGGGGCTGAGCAAGGTGGGGGTGGTCCACCCTGGGTGTCATCTCCGAGGGGGTGACCTTTGGTGTGCCGGCCGCGACTCCCGTCTACTCCGAGCCGTTGTGCAATGGGGAGAGCTTTGCTGCCCTGCTGGCTGCCTTTCCCCCTTCGTTTTGACAGCCCAGCTGTAGGAGGCATGTAGACAGGCAAAGAGAGGAAGGAGGCAGGCGAGAAAACAAGCGGAAGGTGGAAGGAAGGAGAGAAGTTTCCTCAACTCAGGACCCAACCCCTGTATTCCCCCCAAAAAAGCTCAACAACTTTGGCCAACCAATAGCTCAACAACATGGGTCAATCACTCCCTTAAAAAGGTTCAACAACTCCTGGCAATGACAATGGGTAGATCACAGCCAGTCTTTTTATACAGTGGTACCTCTGGATACGAACGGGATCTGTTCCGGAGCCCTGTTTGCATCCAGAAGCAAACGCAACCCGCGTCTGCGTGTGCGTGGGTCACGATTTGCCACTTCCACGCATGTGCATGACATCATTTTGACCATCTGCGCATGTGCAAGCGGCGAAACCAGGAAGTAACGTGTTCAGTTACTTCCGGGTCACCGTGGAGCACAACCCGAAAGCGCTCAATCTGAAGCAACTTCAATCCGAGGTACGACTGTACTGTGAGGAGATCGCAGTCTCTTGGGAGTCCAACTAGATTTCAATGTGCGTGTGTGTGTGGGGGGGTGACAAGAAATTTTCTGCCCTGGGTACCACCTGACCTTGCTACACCACTGGCAGCAGGACTGATGTCTGCACCGCAAGGAAGGTTTTTTTCCCTCCTCTTCCTCACCTCCTCTCTCCAGGGTCCTGCCTCCTTTTGTCAACAAGGCCAAGGAACCTCCCTCGCTGCCAACAGATCCTGCCCTCACTTTGCAAACGTGGCTCAGAGTTCAGGATGAGAAGAATTGCTCCACCTATGTTTCCCCACCACCCTTCAAAACCCACAAATAAGACCTTTTTTCTTCCTTTCTGCTGGAAGATTCAATAATTTCATTGGGCTCTTTTAACTCCTTGCTGCAATGCTGTACTTATTTCAGATTTGGACATTTCCCCCCTCTTGCGCCTGAGTCCGCAACAATTTGAAATTTGCATGTTAATTATTGCTTTTTCAGGCCCCTGGCTGCCCCCTTAATTCCATAAACTCATCCCCAGTGTCCACTAACCTTCCCCACAGGAAGCATTACTTAAAATAGCGCTTTGCGTGACCCACAGTTCAAGAAGGACACTGACAAACTGGAACGTGTCCAGAGGAGGGCAACCAAAATGGTCAAAGGCCTGGAAACGATGCCTTATGATGAACGGCTAAGGGAGCTGGGCATGTTTAGCCTGGAGAAGAGGAGGTTAAGGGGTGATATGATAGCCATGTTCAAATATATAAAAGGATGTCACATAGAGGAGGGAGAAAGGTTGTTTTCTGCTGCTCCAGAGAAGCGGACACGGAGCAATGGATCCAAACTACAAGAAAGAAGATTCCACCTAAACATTAGGAAGAACTTCCTGACAGTAAGAGCTGTTCGACAGTGGAATTTGCTGCCAAGGAGTGTGGTGGAGTCTCCTTCTTTGGGAGGTCTTTAAGCAGAGGCTTGACAACCATATGTCAGGAGTGCTCTGATGGTGTTTCCTGCTTGGCAGGGGGTTGGACTCGATGGCCCTTGTGGTCTCTTCCAACTCTATGATTCTATGATTCTATGACCCACCTAGGAAAGTAATAACACCATAAAATCCAATGTTTATTCTCTGTGTCTCTCTCTCTGTGTGTGAATGTTTGTTTGTTTTAAATCTGCGTATTTCATTTCATTTTCATCTAACATTTAATTTGTATACTGCCTTTCTATATTACTCTCCAGGAGGCATCTGAAGATCTCAGAGTGGTTCGCAACATAAAAATACAAAATGAAAACACAAAATTAATAACAATAAAAACAACATTAATATTAACAATGCCCAATTCACATTTAAAAGGACGTAGATTGTTAATCAGCCAAAGGCCTGGCTGAAGACAAATGCTTTTGCATTGAACATATTAAGTGAGGGTGTCAATGACTATTAATTGCACATTTGTACAAAATCCAATTAAAACTCTTTGGTTTAATTAATTCAACAAAAATGGATGAACTTGAACCGTTGATAGCAGCTTGTCAAATCCTGGTAGCCATTTACTCCTCAAGCAGCCCCCACCCCCTTGCCTCTTAGCGCCCCCCTCAGGGAATACCACCTCCCTGCAGGGGGCACTGCCACCCACTTGGGCAACCCCTCAAGTCGATGCCCCTTTGAGTCCCTTCCAGAATTCCCTAGCTGTGATTCCTAGAAGTCAGTTATTCCCTGTGTTTGGATCCGAGCGTCGCCTTTCCTTGCTCCTCTCTGCATGCAATATTTCTATTTTAGTGGGTTCAGACTCCCTTTCCGGCATGCTGTTCCGAACCCTCCTCCCTCCCAGCCGTCAACTCAGGTCCAACTTTTCCAGCTCCCACACTTCCTTCCAGAATCCAATCAGCTCCCTCGTTTCTGGTCACGCTGCAGGTCCTTCAGAGTTGCTGGCTGCTCTCTCTCGGCCAGGAAGCAGCAAAAATTGTATCTGTGTTGTTAAAACCTGGGCCAAATCTCTCTTTTCCCTTCCCCTCATTCGCTCGCACCAGCCAGCAAAACAGAACCCTGCAATTAAGCCTTGTCTCTGTTCCAGAGCTGATGGTGGGTGGGGTTTAATGGGAGAAGCCATGTGGGCTGCTGCTGAGCATTATGTGTCGAGGTGTCTTCCAGATTTCTAAGGTACAGTGAGTGTTACCACTAAAATTGCAAGAGAATTATATTCTTCTGGTTTTGCATCTGGCCAAGGAGTGCAGCAAACCCATTTTGTGCCCTTTGAGGCTTCCTCCAAGACCCATCATTTATCCTCCTGCAAGAGGGAACGAGACGTGCAAGGAGGAGGCTCACCTGGCCCGATCCAAAACAGCCGTTTCCCCCTCGAGTTTCGCAAAACTTTGACGGGGGCAGGGAAAGCGAAGACAAGCCATGGACGACCTCAGCCGGCCAATGCAAACCCGAGACCAGAGTCTAATTAGTACATTTCTGGGTGTTCCAAAAAGTTCCTTTTAGTGCTTTTGGCAGGAGGTTTTCAAACACTGAACTTCCCCTTTGGCTCCCCTACTCAAAACGGGAGGGGGGGGAGAGTCACTTGCCACAGCAGTAGGTTGCAGATGGAGAGAGCTCTCTCCTTTCTCCAGCTCAGCCAGTTCAGAAAGACTCAGGTGGGGAGAGGTGGCAGAGGAATTGAAGGACAGGGCTATGTGGGCCCCGTGCCCTGCCCTGCAGCCCGCTAACAAAGCCTTCTGCCCACAGGTGGGCTGGAGCTGTTGCCCCCCAGCCAGGGCCAGCCCAAGACATTTCATGCAATCACAGAATTGTAGAGTTGGAAGGGATTCCCAGGGGTGATCTAGCCCAACCAACCAACTAGGTGGAAAGAAGATTCCACCTAAACATTAGGAAGAACTTCCTGACAGTAAGAGCTGTTCGACAGTGGAATTTGCTGCCAAGAAGTGTGGTGGAGTCTCCTTCTTTGGGGGTCTTTAAGCAGAGGCTTGACAACCATATGTCAGGAGTGCTCTGATGGTGTTTCCTGCTTGGCAGGGGGTTGGACTTGATGGCCCTTGTGGTCTCTTCCAACTCTATGATTCTATGATTCTATGAACCCCCTGCGATGCAGAAATCACAGCTAAAGAATCATCTTCTTCTTTGGCAATCTCTCGTAGCCGAGTAAGATTGCCTTCCATAAACACGGTCTTAACAGTGAGTCCGTAAGTGACTGTGGAGGCCAATTCTGGACCCACATGTCCTTCCACAGTGGGGACATAGGTTTCTGGGTAGTTGTCTTTTATGACCGCCAGGTGGTGACCCCTATGATTCGCAGAATTCATCATGCGAAAGGCTGGACTGGATGAATCCCAAGCCAGATTTAAGTTTGCCGGAATAAATAGCAACAACCTCAGATATGCAGATGACACAACCTTGATGGCAGAAAGTGAGGAGGAATTAAAGAACCTTTTAATGAGGGTGAAAGAGGAGAGCGCAAAATATGGTCTGGAGCTCAACATCAAAAAAACGAAGATCCTGGCCACTGGGCCCATCACCTCCTGGCAAATAGAAGGGGAAGAGATGGAGGCAGTGAGAGATTTTACTTTCTTGGGCTCCATGATCACTGCAGATGGTGACAGAAGCCACGAAATTAAAAGACGCCTGCTTCTTGGGAGAAAAGCAATGACAAACCTAGACAGCATCTTAAAAAGCAGAGACATCACCTTGCCAACAAAGGTCCCTATAGTTCAAGCTATGGTTTTCCTAGTAGTGAAGTATGGAAGTGAGAGCTGGACCATAAAGAAGGCTGATCACCAAAGAATTGATGCCTTTGTTTGCCTGTCTACTGGGAAGTAAATCCCATGAGATTTACTCCCAGGTAAGGCTGGGGGAGGGATTTGATTCACACTGAAGGCAAACCTACCTAATCTGAAATTCCCAAAACAATATGCAGAGAGAAACACAGCTATCCTTCACAACTTGCACTTCTCTGAATTTTGCAGTGAAGTTCTCCAGCTAAATCATGTGTACAGAAATGCATATCCTAGTGGAAAGTATGCATTAAAGTGTATATTAGTGAATGTATGAAAATGCATGGTCTGGGGGGGGGGACAGGTTGCAAATATTTGTATAGTAACCAAAAATGCATATATGAATGTGAATGTTAAGAGAAATTTGCAACAAAATGCAGGCAGAAATCAAAAGGGAGAGAGAGAGAGAGAGCGCGCAATGGCCGGATCCAGCAACACTCTCCTGATGTTCTCATGTAGGGTTCCTTCTTAAGAAACACTTCCTATTAGAAAACTCATTAGAAACAGACAGTTAAAACCAGGCTACTGCAGATGATTCTGCAGATGATTCTGATGAAACCTTTCCTCCATTTGTCCCAAGTTTTTACTGTTGGATGAAGACAAAAATGGGAAGACCACCTTGTTCTCCCTGCCCTTGCCTATCACAGTAAATAACTGTTTTCAGGGCATCTCACTACACAGATGGTAAAAAGGGTTACTGTATTTTTTGCACCATAACACTCACTTTTTTCCTCCTAGAAAGTAAGGGGAAATGCCTGTGCATGTTATGGAGGGAATGCCTATGGGTGGCATGCCTACAGATTTTCCTCCTCTAAAAACTATGTGCGTGTTATGGTCGGGTGCGTGTTATAGAGCGAAAAATACGGTAATTTGAAGGGAGGTGTGTTTCGCCTCGACCCCCCAGGCCTGATTTTCCTCAACAGCCCATTGTAAAAATGATTGTAACTGCACTGCTGAAAAATACGATTCGCTATTAGGCAGCTTGGTTTCCCCTTCATCCATTCCCCTATATAAAGTTTTAACAGTAATCCTTGCTTGTTTCTTTTTAATATGCTCACATAAACATTTTAAAAATTGGCTCTGGAATCAGGGTAGCCATTCCTCTGTCTCATATATATATCTATATGAATGAACACATAAGACTCTAGCTATCAACATAATTTCTACAGGGGCTATATGGAAAGATTCAACTTATTCCAGTCCTACCATTGGGGCACATTGATGAAACATCACACAGACATTTTCAGTACCATCTATACCAGCTTTTGCCCACCTAGTGCTCTCCAGAGGGTTTAGACTACAACTTCCAGAAACCCCACTAAACATTGTGCAATGGTGTGTACCATTGCATCAAGAATCCTTTCTGTGTGGTGCTCTACAAAGTCCAGATATTGAAACACAGAGGAACAGTCGGTGGGGGCAGATGCCTTGGTGTCTCTCCACAAAGATGACCGGGTAATTTGGAGTCCCAATATTGAAAGAGAAATTTGAGTGGGAAGAATTTTGAATCCTTCGCTGGCAACTTAAGTCGGTGTCACTAAATTACACTGTTGTCTGCAATGGTTCATAGACTTTGTGTGTGTGTGTGTGTGTGTGTGTGTGTGTGTGTGTGTAAGTCTGTATGTACATCATTTATATAATTTATAACATGGCCAATGTGTAAAATTAAAATTTTCCATCAAGATTGGGTATGGAAACCCAATCTTTTATTTTTGTCACAGCAGCCTGAACAGAGCTGAATAGTTGTATAGCATACATCTGAATGAATGAATGAATTTTTATTGTTTAAGCTCATAACCAACATTCATTTCGACATATTTGATGGACAGATATATTCTGCATTGCTATTTTATGATGCCCTCCTCTTTGCCGCCCCCTGCCCCGGGGTCAATAAAAAAGCACATTGCCTAAAGTGGTGTTTTCTTTCTTTCTTTCTTTCTTTCTTTCTTTCTTTCTTTCTTTCTTTCTTTCTTTCTTTCTTTCTTTCTTTCTTTCTTTGGCTCTCCTGTGTTCAAAAATGACCAGGAAGAAAGGAAAGACCTCCCCCCTCTTTTCCTTTGAGGTGTATCTCCCCAGCTCGCAGCGGTGGAGAACGCAAATCTGTTTGTTGGTCTTGGCTCCGGATTTGGAGCCATCAAACTCCACGGCGGAGGCAGCAGCAGCAGCAGCAGCAGCAGCAGCAGCAGTTCACATCCAAACTTGCTCCGAGCACCTTGGTTGGCTATTGTTTCTCAAGGCCGGCTGGGTCTGAAAAGCGAACTAAAACTTAGCAGTAACAATTCAGCCCAAAGATGAGAGTGTCTTTGCCGTGTGTAGAAACGAAATTGCAGGAAGTGCTGTGGTGGAAAAGACCGATCATCTGTCTAGCGCAACATCCTGTCTCCATCTTGACCTCCTGATGGCAACTTCCTAGATTTTCATGGTCTGCCCACACTCTGACTTGGCACAGTCTCTCCCGTAAACTAAGGCATGAATGAATTACTGAACAGGCTGGATGTATGGGGAACGTGACGTCATATCCCTCCTCCCCAAAGGTATGGAACTGGTTGCTTTGAAGGGTTGGCACATAAAAGGGAAGATTCAAGACTGAAAAAGAAAGTCCTTCATGCCATGCATAGCTAAACTATGGAAGGATATGGAAGCCCATTCATAGATATGATAAAGCTAAAAAGGTAACAGGACCCCTGACCATTAGGTCCAGTCACAGACAACTGGCCAAGGGAGCTGGCGTACAGCTATAGGGTCATGTGGCCAGCATGACTAAGCCGCTTCAGGCGAACCAGAACAGCGCACGGAAACGCCGTTTACCTTCCCACCGCAGCGGTACCTATTTGTCTACTTGCACTTTGACGTGCTTTTGAACTGCTAGGTTGGCAGGAGCAGGGACCGAGCAACGGGAGCTCACCCCGTCACGGGGATTCGAACCGCCGACCTTCTGATCAGCAAGTCCCAGGCTCTGTGCTTTAACCGACAGTGCCACCCGCGTCCCAACAGGCCTTCAAACCATGGCAGATGCTTGCTTGTGGCAGTCAGTTGAGCCTGGCCTTGCTGCTCTCCACTCTCTCAGAACTGAAAATGCTGGATTGGACCTACTTGATTCAAACAGAAGGCCACAGAATTGGACCTGCTGGCTCAGTGGGAGAGGACACATTGGGTCTGCACAGGTTCATTCCCTGGTATCTCCTGTTAAGAAGGATCAGGTAGCTGTGATGGAAATGTTCTCTCTCTCTTGGTCTGAAAGCAATTGTCCATCAGAGTAGACCATACTGGGACAGAATGTGTAGCTCCCCCAATTCTTATGTTTGATGACTGCTTCTGAAGAGCAGGTGAGCGACCACATGAACGCTCAAACAAATGCCTAAGCAACAGTGGCCTAGCAAGGGTTGCTTGTGCCCAGAGTGGGGAAAGTGTTGTGCCCTCTGGTGGACTGGGCAGCTGGGTTGGGGGCGCTTGATTGTGCCCCCTCAAAGAATTGCACCTGGGGGCCCCACACTCTATGCCTCTTCTGATCCAAACCACTGGATTCCAGTTACAAGAAAGGTGATTCCGACTAAACATTAAGAAGAACTTTCTGATAGTGAGCTCCATTTGATGACTACCTCGAGGACTCCCTCAGAAGCTGGTGGCCTTTCCTTCCTTGGGGGTTTTTAAGCAGAGGTTGGATGGCCGTTTGTCAGGGATTTGTTAGCTGAGATTCCTGCACTGCAGGGGGTTGGACTAGATGACTAGATGACCCTTGGGTGCCGGAACCCTTCCAACTCTACAATTCTATGAATTTGAGTCCTAGTGCTATGAGTGTGGGAGAAATGTTTCTTTAGTTACCTACATTCTGTAGACCCTGCATAATTACATACTGTATTTTTCATTCCATAAGGCGCACCTGACCATAAGATGCACCTAATGTTTAGAAGAGGAAAACAAGAAAAAAAATATTCTGAACAAAACAGTGGATGTATGATTTTTGTGGTTCATACTGTGACCACAGACATGAGATTTGATGGTGAGTTTGGGGTAGCCCAATGGAAAAATCCTGACCTGTGGATCTGTGCTTTGTAACTACATTTTTTTGCCATTGCGCCCCCACAAAACAGTGGCTGCGTGATTTTTTTTGGTGCAGGCTGTAGCCATGGACATGCTATGTGATCTGATGGTGAATTTGGGGTGATGCAACGGGTGACCCACCTTGACCTACAAGCTCTCCTCTTTTTCTTTCCAACATCCTTTTTCTCATCTCTGGGAAGCTCTCAGAATCTCTTCCCTTAATCTTGTGTCTTCTCTCTCTCTCTCTCTCACCAGGCTGTCCCCAGGGAACAAGCAACCAAGATGCTTCCTAGATCAAGAAAAGCTTCTAGCCGGTGGCTGGCAGTCTGGCTGAGATCCTTCCCAGATGCCTTGGTGGCTGGACCCTCCAAATTAGACCCCTTGTGCAATGTCCCATCAACCTTTGCTTCACCCCGCTAGCTGGCAGGCAGATTCCATTGCAGTGCTTGGGTGTAGCTGAGATGCTCAGGAAAACCCGGCCAAGACTAGTATTTAGAGCAGCCATTTCTCATCACGTCTCCTCCTTCCTGTGCCCTCTGACTGCCCTTTTGGCAGCTGAGCTCCAGTGACCGACACTTGCCCACACGAGCTGCCCGTTTGTTTGTGTTACGGAGGCTGCTGTCGACTTTATTCCTGGATTGCTTCCCTTGGGAACTGTGGGTCATTTCCTGGCCTGCCGTGTTCCTAAAAAGCCAGCGCAAGGGAATGACACACACCTGTTGCCCGGCAGCTGTGCAAGGCCCTGGGCTGACTAACGTCGCTGTTGCAACACACTTTCTTGTGTAGATGCTGGGTGAAGAAAATGCCGTAAATAAATGCACAACATCCCAAGACTCATCCTGGCATCATTAGTCTGCAAAAGGAAATGGTTGAGAGAGATCAGCTCTCTGGCTTGGCTTTCTCTAGCCTTGTCTGTGGTGATTTTCTTTAGTCATGTGGTCTTTTCTGCAGATATATGTCTGTGGGATTTTTAGAATGCCTTATACCAGGGGTCAGCAAACTTTTTAAGCAGGGGGCCAGTCCACTGTCCCTCAGACCTTGCAGGAGGCCAGAGTATATTTTGGAAAAGAAAAAAAAATGAACGAATTCCTATGCCCGACAAATAACCCAGAGATTCATTTTAAATAAAAGGACACATTCTACTCATGTAAAAACATGCTGATTCCCGGACCGTCTGCGGGCCAGATTTAGAAGGCGATTTGGCCGGATCCGGCCCCCTGGCCTTAGTTTGCCTACCCATGCCTTATACTGACTCAGCTCTTGTGTCCACCTAGCTCAGCAGCCCCCAAACCCTTTCAGCCATTGCCTCCTCACCAACCCATCCGCAGAGCCCCCTAGCCCAATAAAAACATTATTCAGAATAGTGGTTTGCAGGATCCCCTGAGGAAGATAACACACTAAACACTAGGCCACACTGACTCCCTGCTTGAACTGGACTGAATCAGGGCTACCTCTGCCATGACAGGAGCCTGATAAGGATGGGCAAATCTCTCCATTTGACTTTCTCATTTCTCCTCTTTCAATTCCCCATATTTCCATATCAGTTTGCTATTTTTTTAAAAAAAATCTCATGAAAATTCATCACAGTTTTAGTGCTAATCGCTCTTAAATTTATATGCAATTCCTCCAAACCTTCAACTTTTGGGGAAAACCAATTTCCCTGATAATTTTCACTAGCATATGCATTTTTATGTGCACTTTAACCCAGTGTATGCATTTTTTTTAAAAAAAAAAATTGCACACGTAACTTGGCTGAAGAACAACATTGCAAAATTCGGAGAAGCGTGAATATCAGTGGATGTCTGCGTGTCAGTTTGCGAATTGTTTTAGAAAGTGTGAATTAGGGAGGTTTACTTTTAAATGTGAATGGAATCAGATTTCTTCCCCTTCTCTAGCACTTGACTGAAACAGAACAACAAAGAAGTGAGTTTTTTATTTTAATTTTACTGGAAATGGGGAAGCAGCCCTACCTAATACGTTCAGTATCTCGCCAGCAGCCATTTCCATTCTCAGTGCTTCTTCTTCTAAAGAACCAGAGCTGATTTGATCAGTCTTATGAAAGGGGGTCTGAGAAAATGCCCCAAGCCCCATAGCAGAGAGAGGTTCTTTCCTGACCTCCCGCACGTCAGTTCAGCATCAGTTCAGAATGCCATCAGTAGAGGGCAGCCGTGAGACGCCATCACCAGGCGACACCGACACATATATGTAATATGGAAACTTTTAAAAATCTCTTTTTTAAATGGTTGATCTGCTGCTCTTGATATTTATGGCGTGTGAGGCATAAGCAGGGGGCGGGGAGGAGAAATGGAACATACGATTTAGCCATGTCTCGAATCTAGCAAAAAGAGGTGTTGGCTCCACCATCACCCTGGAAATGCATCTGCTCAGCCAAACGACTCACCGTTTCCCACAAACATTTTGTGTCAGGCGGAAAGGCCTCCTCTTTTCAATTTCGTTTGCGTTCGCTTGACTATATTATTTTTGTGGTGCCCTGCTTTCATGTTTTGAAAGAAAGGAAGTCCCCTTTTTCACGCAGCACGGAGTTGAACGATGGAACTCACTGCCACTGGATGGCCACCACTTGAAAAGAGGGCTAGACATATTCATGAAGGAAGAGGGGGCTGTCGATGTCTGTCAGCCATGATGGTTTTTCTCTGCCTCCACAGTCGGAAGCAGCAAGGCTTCTGAATCCCACTAGCTGGAAACCGCAGGAGAGGAGAGTTGCTCTTCTGCTCGGATCCTGATTCCGGATTTCCAAGAAGAACTTCCTGGTGTTCAGAGCAGTGGAATGAACCACCTGGGAAGATGGTGGACTCTACTTCAACCTTCACTGGTGGTTGGGTGGCCATCAGCTGTGATGCTTGCATTGCAAGTGGTTGGACTAAATGAACTTGGAGGTCCCTTCCAACTCTATACTTCAAGGATTTTGTGACCTGAGCTAGAGCACAAAATGTGCAGCTCTCCTTCACTGGGTTGTGCTCTTTGCACATTTAAAAGCACAAGGAAACACCTCGTAATTTCTCTCTCTCTACACTGTAAAAAATATACCACCGAGCCAGCAACTGGCATCTTGGCACAATCTTACAGAACGACTTTAATATAAGGGAGGAAGCTTGCAGACCTGAGGAGGAGAGGTTGCCAAGAGATCTTGCCTGGGGAGGAAATGGCAAGGAAGGCTGTCCAGGCGTTGTCTGCATGGCGTCCTCCTCACCTTTCCCTGTCGCCCTTTTTATTCCACTGTCGACACGTCTCCCTGCCCGGGTCTCTCTTTCAGGGCCAGCGCGTGCTCCGCTCGCTTTCCCTCCAGCTTGGGCCTGACCCTCGTTCGTCTGGCAGCCCGAGGAAAGGGAACGAAATTTGTTCGGAGCCGCCGGGAGTTACTCGAGGGACCGCCCGCGGCGTGAGCTGGCTCTCCTCCTGGCCTGGATGGGGGCCTCCCATTCATGAAAGAACGAGGAGGTGACACTTAATCATCAGCTTGACAAGCCCTCTTCCAAGCCTCCGAGAAAATAAATGAGCAAAAGGAGAGATATTCTGAGAAATAATTGCGGCCTCCCTTTAGCCAGGCATTGTCGAGGAGGTATTTTTAGATCAGCAGAATTGCAGCCGACTTTGCTCAGAAAGGCTGTCGAAAAAGCCTGTGCAGGCTGAGGGCATTGCAAAGGGCAGAGGAGAGGAGCCGGCTGGGTGGGGGGACAAGTTAGGCAGGCAGCTATCCTAAGGGTGACCTCCCCGGGCAGGTAGAGATTGCTCTCCTGCTTCCTCAGAAGCAAGGCCAAGTTCAAGGTGTTGTTTAGTTGTTTAGTCATGTCCACCTCTTCGTGACCCCCTGGACCAGAGCACGCCAGGCACTCCTGTCTTCCACTGCCTCCCACAGTTTGGTCAAACTCATGCTGGTAGCTTCAAGAACACTGTTTAACCATCTCGTCCTCCGTCGTCCCCTTCTCCTTGTGCCCTCCATCTTTCCCAACATCAGGGTCTTTTCCAGGGAGTCTTCTCTTCTCATGAGGTGGCCAAAGTCTTGGAGCCTCAGCTTCAGGATCTGTCCTTCCAGTGAGCACTCAGGGTTGATTTGCTTCAGAATGGAGAGGTTTGATCTTCTTGTAGTCCATGGGACTCTCAAGAGGTGCGATGGGTAATAATATAGAGAGATGGGGAGGCCCAGTCTCAGAGAAGACCTGGCTGTCATCCAGCAGCAATTAAAGGCAGCGGGGTGAAAGGGAGGTGAAGTTCACTGAGCTGCAAAACCAGATCATTTCCTTCCTGAACCACAACTGGGCCAGGTCTGGGGGTTCCTCTGCTCCCCCAGCCCTGATTCTGCCTCCCCCTCTGCCCCAACCAAGGCCGGCCTCTTTGCAGCCACAGGTCTCCTGGGCTTATATGGCCTGACCTGCCCCCCCCCTGGAATGTCATCACCCCCTCGCCTCAACTCCTGGTAGGCTTATCTCCACAATCCTCCTCCTTCTCTTCTCTTTGCCATTTACACCAGAAGGGCTTCAGATCACTTTTAAAAAAAAATGATGAAGAGCTGAGGGCTGTTTTTTCTGCCCATTTTATCTCTGCTTCCAGGCACAGCGTGATAGGGCTGCCCCATGGCAAAAAGACACAGATCTGCATTTGATTCAAACGGCAGCATGGAAGGAAAATAGCAGTGATAGCAGTGCTTTTTTTTCCTGGGGGGACGCAGGGGTATGCATAGCCCTGAACATTTTGTGTATCTTTGTACTTTTGCCCATTTACTGCATTTATTTTCCCCAATTTGAACTATAAAACGGTGGTTTTCTTGAGTCAAAATGAGAGCACCCCTAAACATTTTTTTTAGGAAAAAAGCACTGGTTGATAGCGTAGTGTGTCCCCCCCCCCCGTGTGTTTGTGTGTGTGTGTGTGTGTGTGTGTGTGTGTGAGGGAGAGAGAGAGAGAGAGAGAGAGAGAGCGCAGAGCCACAAATGTTGTCTGGGGTGAAGCATCTGAGGGTGGAGTTTGGAGGAGTTTCGATTTGATACCCTGCTTTATCACTACCCGAAGGAGTCTCAAAGTGGCTAACATTCTCCTTTCCCTTCCTCCCCCACAACAAACACTCTGTGAGGTGAGTGGGGCTGAGAGACTTCAAGACTTCAGAGAAGTGTGACTGGCCCAAAGTCACCCAGCAGCTGCATGTGGAGGAGTGGGGAAGCGAACCCGGTTCACCAGATTACGAGTCCACCGCTCTTAACCACTACACCACACTGGCTCCCCAGTGACATTGACACTCTCACCTGCCAGCCAATCCATGATGAGACCAGGCTGCCCACCCACCCCCATCCCCAATAGGTCCAAAGTGGGTTCTGCTTTCGCTTTTGTCGACTGGTCCCACCCCACCTGTGGAGACAGGTGCCCCTTCCTTCTTCCCTCCCCCCTCACTTTGCTTATTCTAAATGGGAGAGCCTTCTCTGTGCCTCTCTGCCCAGGACAGCTGTGTTGGGCCCTCATCAGCCCCTCCCTCCGTTATGTGGCCCTCATGTGGCCCTCATGTGCTCCTTGGTGGCCAAACGCGCAGCTCTGATCTGCAAGTCTTTAAAGAGACGTGAGAACCTTCTTTCCCATGATCCTGTGATAAGGTTGTAAATATTGGTGTTTGCTTTCTCACAATTCAGATCTCGGTTCCACTGTTACTTTTTGTGGGATAGGGCGCAGGGGGGAAAGCGGAATTAGACATGGAGAACTAAAATAACCCTGTGCTGCAGAAAAGGAAGTGAGATATTTCCTTATATTACTGGGGAAGGACTTGCAGTGTTAACCTCCAGGCATATTTACTCTTAAGTAAGGATCACAGAGTTCAGAAGAAAGCCCTGGTGGCTAGCGCAATGTCTACGCATGCTCTGCACAGAAGTAAAAATCATTGAGTTCAAGAGAACGAAAAGCAGTCAGGGAATTACAGTTAATAACCTTGTGCTGTGGAAAAGGAAGTGAGATCCTTCCTTCTCTTACGGTTAATGTCTGCGCATATGTCCTCAGAAGTAAGAATCACTGAGTTCAAGAGTAAGCCTTGTTATCTGGAAGCTACCTTTGCAATAAAGAGCATGATGTCAAAGAAACCCTCTGGAGCCAAATATCGGAAGAGAGCAAAGAGGTTGTGTTTGTGTGCATGTGCGTCTATGCAAACGTACAGGGAGGGGGTGCCGAACCCGGGGGAATGAAAGCCTAGTTTTGCCAAGAGAAAGGGAGATCTGTACTTTGGAATGACTGCAATTCTGATCATCTTTTTTTTATTTTTATAATATTTTATTAGGTTTTATCAATAGAAAAGTTTAGAAAAATACAAAAAACGAAAAAGATACAAAATTACAAAATACAAAAATACATACATTAAACACAAAGATAGAAAAGGAAAAAACACATATAAAAGAAAAAAAAATCCCTCTTTCTTAGTTTCTCATCTTTAGTTAACTTATTTTCCTGACTTCCTCACGTCTCCCATTTTTGTATCCCTTTTAGAAATTGGTTCAGCAAATTCATGTCCTATTAATTTATCTATTATTGATCCCATCTTACATTTTACCTTGTTGCTAGAACCCCTTCAATTCATTTCAATGTCATCAGCATTCAAAAATTTTACAATATTTCTGCAAATAAGTTTTAAACTTCCTCCAATCTTCTTCCACCGACTCTTCTCCCTGGTCTCAGATTCTGCCAGTCATTTCCGCCATCTCCATATAGTCTATTAGTTGCATCTGCCATTCTTCCAAGGTGGGTAGGTCTTGTGTCTTCCAATGCTTTGCGATGAGAATTCTTGCTGCTGCTGTAGCGTACATAAAAAAGTTCTATCCTTCTTTAACACCGATTGGCCAACTATGCCCAGGAGGAAGGCCTCTGGTTTCTTCGGGAAAGTGTATTTAAATACCTTTTTCAGTTCATTATATATCATTTCCCAGAAAGCCTTGATCCTTGGGCACGTCCACCAAAGGTGAAAGAATGTACCTTCAATTTCTTTACATTTCCAACATTTGTTATCGGGCAAGTTATATATTTTTGCAAGCTTGACTGGAGTCATGTACCACCTATACATCATTTTCATAATATTCTCTCTGCAATTCTGATAATCTTTCCTAGGGATTGACACAACGTGTTTTCTCAGATGAGTTCTGTTGGACTTCCTCCTAGTCCCAGGTAGCAACAGAAACACATAAGAAGAGGACTGCTGGATCAGGCCATGGGCTCGTCTATTCCATCATCCTAGTCTCACAGTGGCCAATAAGATATCTTTGCAAAACCCGCAAGCAGGATTTGAGCCCAAGAACAACTCTCCCCTCCTGTCATTGTGGAAGTATTCCTGCCTCCAGCCATGAAGGCAGAATAGTTCCTCTTCCTCTCTGTCACCCAATAGCATTTCTCCGGTTTCTCCACGCGGAGGACCTACCACTTGTTTGTTCTCCCTCTTGCTTCGAACATAGCCAAAGAAACCTTTTTAAAAATTATTTTTAACCTCTCTGAGCTCATTCTGAACCCACCTGTGCTTCACCTTGCAGCTGTTGGCTACACGTCCTCTTTTGTGATTTCCCCATTCCTTCCATTTCTTATACATGTCCTTCTTAAATCTCACCTCATCTATAAACTCCTTATGCAGCCACACTGGTTTCCTTAGATGCCTCCAACATCTTCTAGCAAGATCTGAATGGCCAATGGTACTCCAGACCTGCCCTAATACCTTGAAGGTTGCCAATTTTCTCCTAGACATAGGACTCTAGTGTCATTTATACCAAAAGTGATGGGGTCTCCCTGGTGGTGACCCCTTCCTTCCTCCCTCCCTTCCTTTTTGAGAAGGCAAGATTTGAAGTTGCCACCATCTTGATGACGTGCTTTTCTCCGATGGGTGTTACCACTGATGTAGAGGTCCCACGGACTGCAAGAAGATCAAACCTAGAAGGAGACGACGGAGGGCAAGATGGTTGGACCGTGTTCTCAAAGCTACCAACATGAGTTTGACCAAACTGCAGGAGGCAATAGAAGACAGGAGTGCCTGGCATGCTCTGGTCCAGGGGGTCACTAAATGACTGAACAATAACAAGAGACATAGGCGTACAAGACCTAGGTGGAAGGATTGTTTGACAGTGGAACAGACTTCCTCAGAAGGTGGTGGACTCTCCTTCATTGGAGGTTTTTAAGCAGAGTTGAGATTCCTGCATTGCAGGGAGTGGGACTGGATGACCCTCAGGGTCCTTACGAATTCTACAATTCTATGATTCTACGACTGTGATCCAGACTTCCTTTGTGGAGATGCTCCAGTCCAGTCTGCCAGGAATGCATGCAGGAGCCAGGCCCTGTGACCAATAGGACTCTGCAGGACTGGGGCCTTCCTAAGTTTGTTCTGAAGAGGCAAGGCACGGCCGCACAGGTGAGGTCAATTGGTAACTCACAGCACCTGGTGGCAAGAGCTGTGAAGGGATATAAGGTCAGCATTTCCCTTTGGCTCTTTGCCATAGCAACACGCTTCCTGGCTTGCTGTGTTTTGCTTCTTGACTCCCTGCTTCTTGATCCTCGGACCCTTCCTGACTCCTTGCTTCCTGACCCTTGGATCCCTGACTTTGTGACTCCTTGTTTCTTGATCCTTAGACCCTTGGCTTCTTGACTCCTGGCTATCCTACCCTCGGACTCTTGGCTTTCTGACTGCTGGCTTCTGGACTCTCATTCCTGCTCCCACCCCACCATCTTGCCCCCGGTCCCATCATCCGCAGCCGGGACTTCGATCACCTGTGAACTGGACCGTGACACAGTTTCTCTGACCATTTCTTTGATGCCCTGCACTGAAGCAGGGAAGAGAAGGGAGGAACAGCCCCACTTTCCTGAATCTTTCCAAGATCCCTGCCCTTCCGTGAGGCATTAACTGATGTTGTCTCATGGGCTGGTGACTGACGAGTGCCCCAAACAGGCCAGTATGAGATCCACAAGTCACATGGGCACGTCATGCTTATTTCTGCGACTCCCACTGTGACTCTAAAAGGGTGGAAAAAGATTGATGGCAGTAGGTCATTCATCTGGCCACCATTCCAAATTGGGTCACAGCGGGCTTGTTCCATGCTCTGTGATCCCAGAGGGTTTGCCCGGGACACTCCATGATGGCTCAAGTAAGAGGGTTTGCGACTCATCCCATGGGGAGCAGGGATTCCACTGGCCCATCACACATTGCAGGGATGACCGCAATTTTCCTGACTTGTTCTGAACCCAAAATTCCCCACTCCTTGTTCCATGACCTCTTGCCCAGCTCAATGAAAAACAAACTCTCTTGCATCGTGACGACAATGTACAATATTTTCCTATCGAAGTGCATACGTGCCACATTCCCTCTCTTGGAGCGAACCCAATGGGTTCCCTTTTAGTCCGTGCAGGAAATGGGAGTGAAAACTGAGAAAAACTGAGCAGGTCAAGGGAGTTGAGGGAAAAAGAATAAGAAGCTATGTGAGAAAGTTAGAAGTTAAAAATGTAAAAACATAAGACGAGACTGCTGGATCTAGCCAATGGTCCATCTAATCCTGTATCCTCTTCTCACGGTGGCCAATCAGATGCCCATTATGGGATACCCGCAAGCAGGATCTGAGCACAAGAGATCTCTGATACCCCATAATTAAATACAACATACTCCCATAGAGACTACCTTAAAAGGTAAAGGGACCCCCTGACCGTTAGGTCCAGTCACGGACGACTCTGGGGTTGTGGCGCTCATCTCGCCTTATTGGCCGAGGGAGCCGGCATACAGTTTCTGGGTCATGTGGCCAGCATGACTAAGCCACTTCTGGCGAACCAGAGCAGCGCACGGAAATGCTGTTTCCCTTCCCGCCAGAGCGGTACCTATTTATCTGCTTGCAGTTTGACGTGCTTTTGAACTGCTAGGTTGGCAGGAGCAGGGACTGAGCAACAGGAGCTCACCCCGTTGCGGGGATTCGAACCACTGACCTTCTGATCAGTAAGCCCTTGGCACTGCATTAAAAACCAAAATCACATTTTGATAGAAACTGTTTCTCAGGCGGCTAGTCCTAGTCTTTATAACCCTGTACCTTCTTCCAGAAGGCAGAAGCTGAAAGAGATCATTTCTGGGGTGCGCACTATCCTGCGCTATCTCTGCAGCTTTCTTATGGCATGATTCTATGAGTCTAAATTAGTTTACAACAGTGAGTACTGGAGAGTGAGAAAGATCATCGTGGCTGTCATTGCAAAGAGTCCAGACTAGCCCTACCCAAAGACCCATGTCCTGGGCACCACAATTGGATATCGACAAGCTGTTTCTGAAAGTGCTGTGATTCCTGCATTTCAGGGGGTTGGACTAGATGACCCTCGGGGTCTCTTCCAACTGTACCATTCTATGATTCTGTGACATGGAGTTTGCACAAGTCCTGTGGCCTTCTGTCCACCACCCGCTTCCTCTTGTGGCCGTGGCATTTTGCACCGAGGCAGCTGAGGCCTCGTCCTTTGCTTAGCCCAGGGAGCCCTTTTTCTGTGGGGGTGCAGTTGGCGCTGGACCACATATCAGTGAAAGAATGAAGCTCTTGCTTTGCATAATGTATTTATCTTGGAGATCGTGGTTTTCTTCAAGCTATCCAAGAATCCAAGTGCTGAAACTCACACTAAGTCAACAGCACTTATAGTAATGAAATAAATTCTTTTGAGGAATCCAGCAGGAGGAGTTGACGAGGGCTTCTGAGCCGCTTGTTTTTCTTAAAATTCTCTCTTTCTTGCAAACCAGCATTGTCTGTGATTCTTGGATGTGGCCGGCGTGAGGGGAAAGTGCAAAGTCTACGCTGGAGTTTATTTAGTCTGCCTGCCTGGAGCAAAGGCAAATAGGATGCTTAATAAAAGATTTCCTTTTGCGGGAGACCCTGCAAATTGCAGATACTGAGATAAGCGGCCTCTGCAGTGGAAGGTATAATTCCACAACGAAACAGGGATGACCTTCCCCAGCCCAAGCCGAGAGGAATATATCTTGAGCAGTCGGTTAACCACAGCCCTGACTTCGAAGCCGCGAGAATCGAAAGCTTAAACAGTTCCTAATTGTACTGTAAAACTCGAAGGAAAATATTTTCAATACTCTGTCCTCTTTAATCTAAACATGATTTAATTTCAACTGCGCTGCTTGCTCTATGCCACCAAGAAACTCAAATTTGTATTTCATAACCGTTCGTCAGCCTTCCGGAGATGGATTTCAAAGCAGGGGGCAGATTCGGATGGTCTGGGAGCAAGCGATGGAGGAATGCTGACTTTCCCAAGGATGGAAGACCAAAGGCGAGGTTCACACATGGGATGACGGAGGCTGCCATATCCCAGGCTAAGATGGTTCCCCCATCCAGACCTGTGGACACAAGCAAAGAGTGATCTTCTGCAAACACCGCAACTTGATCCTTTTCCTTGGATGCCCCAGGGATGAATCTTGGGACCTTCAGGGATGGAGCCATTGATTGCTACTTGCCATGATGGCTCTGCTCTGCCTCCACAGCAGGAAGAAGCAATGCTTCTGAATCTCAGTTGCTGGAAACTTCAGGAGTAGTCCTGCTCTTGTATTCAAGTCCTGCTTGCGGGTTTCCCATAATGAGCATCTGGTTGTTGTGTTGTTTAGTCATTTAGTCGTGTCTGCCTCTTCATGACCCCCTGGACCAGAGCACGCCAGGCACTCCTGTCTTCCACTGCCTCCCACATTTTAGTCAAACTCATGCTGGTAGCTTCGAGAACACTGTCCCACCATCTCGTCCTCTGTCATCCCCTTCTCCCTGTGCCCTCCATCTTTCCCAACATCAGGGTCTTTTCCAGGGAGTCTTCTATTCTCATGAGGTGGCCAAAGTCTTGGAGCCTCAGCTTCAGGATCTGTCCTTCCAGTGAGCACTCAGGGCTGATTTCCTTCAGAATGGAGAGGTTGGATCTTCTTGCAGTCCATGGGACTCTCAAGAGTCTCCTCCAGCACCAGAATTCAAAAGCATCAATTATTCGGTGATCAGCCTTCTTAATGGTCCAGCTCTCACTTCCATACATCACTACTGGGAAAACCATAGCTTTAACTATACGGACCTTTGTTGGCAAGGTGATGTCTCTGCTTTTTAAGATGCTGTCTAGGTTTGTCATCACTTTTCTCCCATGAAGCAGGTATCTTTTAATTTCGTGACTGCTGTCACCATCTGCAGGGATCATGGAGCCCAAGAAAGTAAAATCTCTCACTGCCTCCATTTCTTCCCCTTCTATTTGCCAGTAGGCCACTGTGAGAACAGAATGCTGGACTACATGGGCTGTTGGCCTGACCTAACAAGCCCGCCTTTATGTTTTTAAACAATCAGACCATTGAAATAGTTCTGCCTTTCCACAGAAATTCATCTTCACCCATTCCCATCTGGTGCCCCCTGGGTGTCATCAGTTGCTAGGCAGGGATAATGGGGAAAGGTTTGGGGGATGGCACAGGCAGGCAAGCAGCCAATCAGCACTTTGCATAGCCCCTTTGTACTAGTTCAAACTTTTTCAGCCTGAGTTTGAGCCTCGTGATCACACAAGACTCTCAAACGCAAAATAATACATTTAAATATATTGGAAATATGTAGGGATAATATTTATCAGATATACAGCCTGCCAATCACCCTCTAGTTGGTACACATACAGGTAATAGTCAACAAAAATAATCAGCAATAAGAGAAAAAACACCTCTCATAAATAAAAGATCAATTAATACCCCAAAGGGAAGAGCTTTTGCCAAGGATAGCAGTGAAATGGAAGCCAAGTATTTAAAAGCAGGAAGAAACCCTAAAAATGAACATATAAAATTTATATAAGAACTGTTCATAAGAAACCAAATGCACATCTATTCAGCTTAAGATCTTAACCATACAAATTTGCACAAAATCATACCTATAAATCAATGGATTCCAGTTTTTGATCCCAAACCCCACGTTAAGATTCCTCCTGAGCCGAAGAATGGATAAATATTAACTGTTTGAGGTTTGCCCCATTTTTCCTGCACAACAACGGAGCGAGGAAGGTTAACTTAAGACTGGGCCCAAGCCACAGTGAGCTCTATAGAAGGGAATAAAAAATTGAGGGGCAGAAAAGAGAGCCCAAAATGGCAGCCTTACAACTTTGCAAAGGCGACAAAGGATCTGCTGCCCACATTGCTTAATTCTTTGGATAGAGGGCTATAGTAGCAAAATTTGGTTCAGACTTGCAGATCTAGTTCATGAGGCCTTTTCTACACTCACAGATTGTACAGAGGGACAGTTAAACTGGCAGCCCTGGGCTTAATCCTGAGTGGGGCTCAATGACTTGGCATGAGAAGTTAAGGGATATTATTATTATTATTATTATTATTATTATTATTATTATTACCATTATTGTTGTTATTATTAATACCCTGCTCGTCTGGCTGGGTTTCCCCAGCCACTCTAGGCAGCTCCCAACAGATTAAAAACAGAATAAATGTCAAACATTAAAAACTTCCCTAAACAGGGCTGCCTTCAGATGTCTCCTAAAAGTCAGATAAGTTGCTTATTTCCTTGACATCTGATGGGAGGGCATTCCACAGGGCGGGCGCCACCACTGAGAAGGCCCTGCAGGGGACATAAATGAGGTAGTGCGGTGTAGCGGTTACAGTGCTCGACTAGGACCCGCAAGACCTGGGTTCAAATCCCCACTGACCCATGAAGGTCCTTGGGTGACCTTGGACTGGTTACTGCCTCTCAGTCAAACTTATCTCACAGGGTTGTTGTGAGGGGGGGGACCATGTAAACCACGTTGGGCTCCTTGGGGGAGAAATTGTGGAATAGGAAACAAACAAACAAACATCAACTCAAGACCACGGCACAAGAAAGCTCCTTTCAAGTCAATATACACGAAAAACAGAAATTTGCCCATAAAGCAAAGCCACCTTGGATTTCGCATGAAGGAACTTTTTCAAGGCAGTTGGGGGAATGAAGTGAGCCTGTTCATTATGGGGATGATTTTAAACAACGTTCACCAACCGGGTGCCCTCCGGCTGTTTTGCACTACAGCTCCCATCATCCCCAGCCAGAAAGGGAACTGTAGTCCAGAATACTCTGCAAGGACCCAGTTGGTGAAGGTGGATTTAAGAGAACTGAAGATAATTAGAAGCTCAAGCAAAGGTATGCCCCAGATGGGAAAACGTACAAACAAATTGAAGAGGATCCCACCAAGTTAAATAGTTGTGACTGTTGAGGAAACCATAAAAGGCAAAGATGCATCTTTTCGGACGGGGAAGTTTTTCCCAAATGAGGGCAATAAGAAAGAGCAAAATCCCTGGTGAAGCCAATGGAAGCTGACAATAAGGCAAGCGAAAAAGAATTTGAGAGGCATGCTGCTAAAAAAAATAAAAACAAACAATTCTGACATCTTAAAACATATCAGAATAATAGAATCATGGTCCATGCCTTTTGGGAAAAAGTATTTCATCTGACCTCCAAAATAACTAAACAAGCATCTCTCCTAATTCAGCACTTGCCTTACTATCCTTAGATCTGACCCCAAATTCTACCCAGAAATCTAAAGCAGGGGAAGGCAACCTAAGGCCCGGAGGCCGGATCCAGCCCAATTGCCTTCTAAATCCGGCCCACGGACGGTCCAGGAATCAGCATGCTTTTACATGAGTAGAATGTGTCCTTTTATTTAAAATGCATCTCTGGGTTATTTGTGGGGCATAGGAATTTGTTCATATTTTTTTTCAAAATATAGTCCGGCCCCCCACAAGGTCTGAGGGACAGTGGACCAGCCCCCTGCTGAAAAAGGTTGCTGACCCCTGATCTAAAGAATTAATTTCCCAGCAGCTAGACTAATTATTGCCCAACAATGGAAGGAAAGGCCTCTCCCAAAAAGATACCTTTGACACAATTTGGTCTCCTTTTTTTCTTTTACTGAAGAAGAACAGGATATTTTAATGCCATCATCATCGCAGAGGTGTCTGTGGTGGGGATACCTTGTCTGAAAATGTGTAGTAAACCAGTTTGGTAGCTGGATGTCAGTTGAGGGCATTTGGCAAGCCAACATGACCGTGATGGGGAATTGAGGGTTGATTGCTCTGTGGTTTTATGGCAGTGGACAAAGCTGTAGGGTAACTCTTGAATTTTTATTTTAACGTTTTATTTAAGCATATTTACAAACAAATAAACAATAAAGTACACACACTTAACCCCAAAAACCGAAGAGAGTAAAGGGAAAGGATAAGAAAGAAACATGGATGACGTACCACACCCATTTGACTCCCGTCCACCAGCGCTCGTCATCTTTGAGTCATTTAAGTTCTTATTTACACTGCATATCATTTATTGCTGTATTTACTTCTTTTATAGTACTATTATGGTATAACATCAAGTCCCCTTACAAGCTTAGTCTAAACATATCAGCATGTTATCTTTAGAGCAGTGTTTGTTCATATATTATATATATTATTCGAATCATAACAATTGTGCCCTTAATTTCTGGTGTGTTTGATATCTTATTACCGCAGTGAATTTTGCCAATTCCATAAACTCTGTTAGTTTAATTAACCAGTCCTCTTTTGTAGGTATGTGATTTCCTTTCCAGTTCTTTGCAAGGAGTATTCTGGCTGCTGCAATTACATATAGGAATAGTTTTCTCCTATCTTGTGCTACCTCCTTTCCAACTCTGCTCAGCAAGAATGTCTCAGATTTCCCCCCAATAACTCTTGATATTGTGGGAAATTTAGTGCTATGATTTGTTTTAATATTAAATGAATGTGTTTTTAAATTAGAAAAAAATAACAATCATGGGATTGTAGAGATGAAAAGGACCCAAAGAATGATCTCGTCCAGGCATGTCCAACCAGTCGATTGTGATCTACTGGTTGATCACGAGGCATCCCTGGTTGATCCTGGTTGATTGTGTGATCCTGGTTTCCCCCCCCCCCCCCAGGAAAAAAAAGCTCAAAAACATCAGGTCTTCCTCCCTCCAAAAAGATCAACAACTTTGGTCAATCCAATGGGTAGATGACTGCCAGTTTTTTTATAGTGGGAGTAGATCACAGTCTCTTGGGAGCTGGACATGCCTGATCTAATCCAACCCAATACACAAATCACAGCTTAAGAATCCCTGACAGATGGCCATCCAACTTGTGTCTTAAAATTCTCTGAGGCAGGAGAGTCCACCAGGGAGAGTCCGAGGAAGTCTGATCCACTGTTGTGTGGCTCTTAGGAAGAGAAAACTGTCCAGGGAGAAGGGTGGATCTTTAGATCAGGAAGGTTTCAAAGAATTACTGAAGGAAGAGAAGAGGAAAATTGCTAAGAGACTCTTCTGCATTCATCATCTTTGCTATTGAAAACATTGCTCAAGTCAGTTTTTGCAAGGAAGGGCATTTGAAAAGCTAATCCTGTGCATTTCTGCTCAGAAATAAGTCCCACTGGGGTCATTGAGGCTCCTAAGTCAGCAGCTGGGCAAGTCACAGAGAGGTGAAAGCAGATCAAAGTTGCAGAGTCAATTGACAAATTGCAAATTAACAACCTTCCAGGTCCAGAGAACATCATCCGGCTGAGGGTTCCTAAGGAGCTCAAATGTGAAATCACCGCTCTTCTGACAATTAATGCACACATTGTCTTAAAAATTGATCACATTAGCCAATGTGACATTATTATTTTTAAAAAATGGATGAAGGATCTGTGGGGAAGGCAGAAAGTCACTGGACTATTGGTCTAATGTTTCTATCGGGTAAACTAGTGAAAATTATAGAATAATAGAACTGTAGAGTTGGAAGAGGCCGGAAGAGTCGTCTAGCCCGATCCCCTGCAATCACTGACAAGATGGCCCTCCAAAAGTATGATTGAAGCTACAACTATAAAACATAAAGAAGACCATCACTTCTGCCTCATTAGCCTTGAGGATTCTTTGACAGTGTCACCATACATGTAGGCAATGCTATGAGGTAAACGTTGGTCTGGTTTGCTCAAAGTACAACCATGTGCAAACCTCTGGGCTCACCAGCTCCACTCTTCCTTCTCCTCCTCTGGGGAGGCCACAAGGAGGAGAGGTGAAACTCACACCTCCTTCCCCAATCAACCATGGTTACTTGTTACACCCAAGAGGCAGTGCGGTTTAGTAGTTAGAGAGACAGGAAGAGACCAGGTTCAAATCCCCATGTGGTCATGAAACTCACTGGGTGAACTCGGGGGCCAGTCACTGCCTCTCAGCCTAACCTACTGCTTATTTTTATTTATTTTATTTATTAAATTTCTCTACTGCCTTTCATCTGAGTAAGTAAAGGGACCCCTGACCATCAGGTCCAGTCGTGGCCGACTCTGGGGTTGCAGCACTCATCTCGCTTTACTGGCCGAGGGAGCCGGCGTACAGCTTCTGGGTCATGTGGCCAGCATGACTAAGCTGCTTCTGGCGAACCAGAGCAGCGCACGGAAACGCCATTTACCTTCCCGCCAGAGCGGTACCTATTTATCTACTTGCACTTTGATGTGCTTTCGAACTGCTAGGTTGGCAGGAGCAGGGACTGAGGAACGGGAGCTCACCCCGTCACAGGGATTTGAACCGCCAACCTTCTGATCGGCAAGCCCTAGGCTCTGTGGTTTAACCCACAGCACCACATGCTAACAAACAAAAACAATACTACTCCATCCTAGGGACCATGTCCCCCACCTTGAGTTCCTTGGAGAGAAAGTTGGGCTAGAAATACAATAAATACTTCTAAAAGTATGGATGGCCGTTCCCTGTTTTGTGCCGGGTTGGTGGAGCTGCCTGCTGCTCCCATTGCAGAAGAGTTTATTGTTGTGCTTATTTTATTTTATCTATTTCCTTAAATTTCTATGCTGCGTGATTGTAAGAAACAAAACCTGAAGTGTTTTACAAAGACAACCAAACTATCAAGCTATCAGTACAAACAACTCTTTAAAACATTCAAGGGGTCGGACTGGATGACCCTTGGGGTCTTCCCAACCCTACAATTCTATGCTTCTATGAAATGCAATAGATAAATAAATAAAACCCAGATCAATTGTGGTTAGAGACGCATTAGGGAAACAAACCAACTTCAGGCAGTGGTTCATAATCCTCACTTGTTCCTCTACGCCTGGAGAACCTGTGGGGGGCCTTCCAGATGTTGTTGGACTCCAACTCCCATCATTCCTGACCGATTGGCCTTGCAGGCAGGGATGGATGGGAGCTGGAGACCAACGACACCTAGAGGACTGCAGGGTCCCCATCCCTGCCACATGCATCAGAGTGGCTGCCAGTTCAGATGGGCCTCTGATCGGATCCAGCTGCCGGGCTTTTCTCATATCCTTAAGGCACGGCAAGCACAGAGGACAAGGCATCTCAGCAGTGCCTTGGCAGAGAGGCCAAGCAATGAGACCGTTCCGGTTTGTGTTTCGTCCGCACGTGCTTTGCAGGTGGAACAGGAACCAATAACAACAGACCGTTCTAGCAGTTGCATGTGATTGATGATGACAACAATAACCAGCGCCACTTTTTAGCCAAGAACATCTCCTGTTGCAGGAATCGCTGAGAACTGGCTCTTGACCAGCGTCATCCATCCATCACCCAATGGCCCTGCTCAACAGGCACTTTCTGATGTTGCCAGCCTCTTCATCTTGCCCACGAGTAGAACGGGGTCATTGCACCATCTTACGATTCTACTCTTTGCATCGCTGGATCCTTCCGTTGACCCGTTAGTGGGGAGGGTTACTGCAGAGGACCAGGTTTGGATGGAGGGAAGGAACCCTATATTCAGATCTTCAAGCTGTCAGCAGGGGAAATGTCAGCAGGAAAGATGAGTGCATTGCATTGCTTACCAATTATTTCAACATCCCACAAATTTGGTTTGGCTCCATCTTCATGGTTGCTCCTGTGCTTTTAAATAGCAGACCCAACGTCAGGCATTTACACGGCTTGGCGGTCTTTCAAGGACTGGATCAAGCATCTGGAAACCAAGCCTTGAGAGGAATGGATGAGGGAGTTGGGGATGTTTAGCTTCGAGAAGAGAAGACTGAGAGGAGTTCTGAGAGCCATCTTCAGATATCTCAAGGGCTGTCCCATGGAAGATACAGCAGGCTTGTTTTCTGCTGCTCCAGAGGCCAGGCCCTAAACCAATGGATTCAAATAGCAAGGAAGAGGATTCTAACTAAACATCAGGAAGGACTTTCTGAGTGCATGAGATGTTCGACAGTGGAATGAAACAGATTCCCCTGGAAGGTGGTGGACTCTCCACCATTGTAGACTTTTGAGCAGAGGTTAGATAGCCACCTGTCTAGGATCCTTTAGCTGTGATTCCTGCACTGGATCTCAAAAAAGGACAGAATGGGAAAGGGTCAGGGAATGGCAACTGAAAGGGTCAAGAGGTTGGGTCATCTTTGCTGTGAGAAGGGATGAGGGGAGGAATTCAATTCACATTCAAAGGCAAATTTGTCAAATTCGTACTTTCCAAATTTAGCAATGCAGTTGTCCAATCAACCAGAGATGCACACAGAAGAAGTGCGTGAAAATGGTTGTGGAGGCAAATGCCTTCTATTAGGAGAACCTAATGTGTGTACATTATTCAAAGTTTCACATAGAACGTGCGCATTGGGAGAAATTTACACTCAAACGCAGAAGAATTTTCTTGAGAATAAAATAATAATAATTTGCAAGGTGTTGCGGAGATGTTGAGAACTGAATTGAAGGCTAGAAAAATGAGGAACTGAGAGAGCCAAAATGGACAGATCCATCCATCCCTACCTGTGAGGAAGGTTACAACATTTGGGACCTTTTGTTTACAAAGTGGCAAGGAAAGGGGGACGTGATAAAAGTGTAAACAATCATGCAAGCAATGGAGAAAGTGGGCAGGAAGAAGCTTTCCTCCTGATTTCACAACACTAGAACTTGTGGACCTCCAACGAGGCTGAAAGTTGGAAGACCCAGGAAATATAAAAGAAAATACTTCCTCACATAGCTGGACTATGGAATCCATTTCCACAAGAAGCAGTTAGGGTCACCAACCTGGATGGCTTGAAAAGAGGACTGGAGAAGGCTACCCATAGCGGGTGTCCATGATGCTACATCCTTGGGATAGCAGTTGCTGGAAACTGGAAGTGTTTGCAGGCTCCCCTTGGGGTCATCTGGTTGGCCCCTGTGGGAACAGGACCATGGCTTAGATGGACCTTTGGCCTGACCAAAGCAGCCAAGCTCCTCCTCTGTTCTTCTGTTCACCTGAGCAAAGGGAAACCACGCTGGTCCCTGTCTTACTCCTTGTTGGGAGCAGAGGTGGATTTAGGGCAGGACGAGCTGTGCAGTTGCACCAGGTGTGCTGCTGAGGAGGGCACCTTCTCAAAGCCTGGCAAGCACTTGCCCAGCTTTGGGAAGGAAGCGTGAGGGCTTGGGCAGGGTCCTAGAGTCTTCCTCCCTGCTCCCCAAAGCTGGACAAGAGCTTACCATGCTTTGGGAAGGAGGTCGAAGAGCGGTAGGGTCCTGCCAGAGCCTCGCCTCTTTCCCAAAGACCAGCTTCAGCTGGTGCCCTGAAGACTGGGGAGAGGGCACTAAATGGTCTCATGCAGGGTGGCACATTTCCAAGGTTCACCACTGCTGGTCGCACATCTTGTGTCTCTCACTTTCTTCCCCAAGAGGGTCATGTTTCATAAAGTCATATGGGGACAACGCAGCACTTTACCTTCACCACGATGACTCTGGGCCTGATCCAGCCCTTTCTTAGGTCACTTCAAGGAGAAGGGTCGCCACATCCTCTCTGGAAAACAATGGCCTCTGTACACAGAATAGGATTTAAAACACATTAATGTCCAATGCCGCTGATGTGACTAACAGAGCGTGGGGACCCACCACATCCAACTTCCTGTTGCGTAACCTCCAGAATCCATGGCAAGTTCTCACGAGGAACGCCAGACCTCTGCCTCTCGAGTTGGCCTGGTACAAGACCACACGCAAGCAACGGTCTCACAAATTATATCCCAGCCCTTCAAATTTAAGAACGGTAGCCCTCTCCTCCATGAATTTGCCTAATCCTCCTTTGCAGGCAAGTTCAATGTCTTACTATTGGGACCAGTTTGCTTATGAGATCACCTCGCCGAACAAGGTGCCCACTTTGATTGGCAGGATTGGCACTGCTGCAGGTGCCACGTAATGCCCGTTCCACCTTTGTAAAAGCTCAGACTCTGGAGGAAGGGAATGAAAAGATGCAGAAGAGGTCCTCAGTTGGGTCGATCTCATCTTTGCAACTGCAGCCCCTTCCCTTCCCACCCACCCACGGGAGCAGCAATAAAACTGCTAGCACATTGGCAAAGCTAAGCAGGGCCCAGTATGGTTTCAAACGGGATGGGGGACTGTGTGTGGAGATCCCGGCTTGGAGGGGGTTGGACTAGATGGCCCTCAGAGTCCCTTCCAACTCATATGTATATGATTGTATATGATTCTATACCCCGATTGTTGTTGTTTAGTCGTTTAGTTGTGTCCACCTCTTCGTGACCCCCCTGGACAAGAGCACGCCAGGCACTCCTGTCTTCCACTGCCTCCCTCATGCTGGTAGCTTCAAGAACACTGTCCAACCATCTCGTCCTCTGTTGTCTCCTTCTCCTTGTGCCCTCCATCTCTCCCAACATCAGGATCTTTTCCAGGGAGTCTTCTCTTCTCATGAGGTGGCCAGAGTCTTGGAGCCTCAGCTTCAGGATCTGTCCTTCCAGTGAGCACTCAGGGCTGATTTCTTTAAGAATGGATAGGTTTGATCTTCTTGCAGTCCATGGGACTCTCAAGAGTCTCCTCCAGCACTAGAATTCAAAATCCCCATCATGGATCACTATCTTGCCATGGCAATGGGGCTTGAATAACTCAGAGAAGCTATGAGCTATGCCTTTTTGGGCCACCCAAGATGGACATGCCATAGTGGAGAGTTTTGGCCAAACATGATCCACCTGGAGCAAGAACCGGCAAGCCACTCCAGTATTCCTGCTTAGAAAATTCCATGGACAAAGACAACAGGCATATAACCCGATTAGGAGTATATTATTATTATTATAGGTGAGCCCAGCCCTGTGGCAGCACCTCACATGGGCTCAAGAATTTCTTAGCATGCCAAGGGAAAAGTGATCGCTTGGGGTGGGGGGTGATGTGGGGTGAGGCCAAAGAGAGGGAGGGGGGACTACAGGGAAGGGAGACTTGCGACCAGCCATCGCACACTCTCAAGCCAGGGCACATGGCCGGATCGACCGTGGTTAAAGCAAACACAGCTCCCGTTGCAGGAAAGAGTGATGGTCCAGGAAAAAGGGCCGCGGAATCAAGAGCTATTGCTCAGGGACCCGGAGAGAAGGAGGGAACCTTGCATGAAGGATTTGAGCTGAAATGGAAGGCAGGGAGGATATTAATGATTATATAATGGGAACCAAATGCTGGAGTTCAAAGTTAAATCCTTAATAATATACAGTCACTTTAGGTTACGCCAGGCTCCAAAACAGATTGTTTTTCAAGGCAAAGCATTGTGGGTAAAATGTTCCGAATTCCCAAGGAGACAATAGCGTTGGGATATTTTTGGCTGCTCTGAGAAACACCCCCCAACCCCAGAATCTTCTCTTCTTTTCCGCGCCACCCTTTCTTGCCTTGTTATTCCCCAAACTTTGCTTTGCACATTGGCTTCTGGTCCTGTTGACAGGTGGCCGCCTGCCACTTGGAAAGCTATTTTTGCCCGTTCTCCTAGTGAGAGAGGAAATCGGTTTTCCCAGCAGGGTCGGGCCAAAGGGTTGGTGTCGAGAGCTTCTGTGTTGCGGAGGTGGGCCAGCTATTGGCACGAGGCGTCGCGTGGAAAAGGCCATCGCGGCTGCCAAGGGCACTTGAAACTGATATACCTCTGGGTGGGGGTTTTGCGGGGTGGGAGGAGTTGACCCCCAGCCTGGACTCTGGAGTCTCTGGAAAGGCTTAAACCTAGGTACCCTCCCTGCCAAAAACCCAGATGAAGATGCAGAGAACCTCCATCCCAGTGTTCAGACTGAGAATCTGATGGACGGGGAAGGTGCACTGTGCCCCCACAGGTGATCTTCATGGATCCCTTGGGGGTTCTTGCAAAAGAGCATGTGAGCATATGGGTAGACATGCCCACTTTTGGCCACCATCCCAGCAACCCCCAGCACGCAACTCCTGGAACAGTTGGCCAAGGGTGATTGCAGCCCTTAGACCCTAAATATAATAATAATAATAATAATAATAATAATAATAATAATAATAATAATAATAATAATATATTTATACCCCACCCATCTGGCTGGGTTTCCATAGCTACTCTGGGTGGCTTCCAACAGAACACTAAAATGCAATAGTCTATTAAACATTAAAAGCTTCCCCAAACGGGGCTGCCTTCAGATGTCTTCTAAAAGTTTGGTAGTTGTCTTTGACATCTGCTGGTGGGAGGGCGTTCCACAGGGCAGGCGCCACTACCGAGAAGGCCCTCTGCCTGGTTCCCTGTAACTTGGCTTCTCACAGCGAGGGAACCGCCAGAAGGACCTCGGCGCTGGACCTCAGTGTCCGGGCAGAACGATGGAGGTGGAGACGCTCCTTCAGGTATACTGGACCGAGGCCTTTTAGGGCTTTAAAGGTCAGCACCAACACTTTGAAATGTGCTCGGAAATGTCCTGGGAGCCAATGTAGGTCTTTCAAGACCGGTGTTATATGGTCTTGGCTCCCAGTCACCAGTCTATCTGTCGCATTCTGGATTAGTTGTAGTTTCTGGGTCACATTCAAAGGTAGCTGCACATAGAGCGCATTGCAGTAGTCCAAGCGGGAGATAACTAGAGCATGCACCACTCTGGCAAGACAGTCTGTGGGCAGGGAGGGTCTAATCCTGCATACCAGGTGGAGCTGGTAAACAGCTGCCCTGGACACAGAATTGATCTGCACTTTCATGGACAGCTGTGAGTCCAGAATGATTACCAGGCTGCACACCCGGTCCTTCAGGGGCACAGTTGCCCCATTCAGGACCAGGGAGCTCTCCACACCTGCCCGCCTCCTGTCCCCCCAAAACAGTACTTCTGTCTTGTCAGGATTCAACCTCAATCTGTTAGCCGCCATCCATCCTCCAACCGCCTCCAGGCACTAAATGGTTAGCAAACTCCTGCCCAGGGCCAGTGTGAGCGTCTGAGGGAGTCTGTTCGACCATCAAATAGCTCTTGCCCTCAAAATGTTCTTCCTGATGTTTAGTTGGAATTCCCTTTCTTGTAACTTGGACCCATTGATTTGGGTCCTGCCAGGGGCGTAGCTGGCTGCTCCGGCATCCAGAGCGGCAGGGGCAGGGTGATCCACACACGGGGGTGCCACGGCAAGCTGCCCACAGAGTCTGCCTGGTGGACGCAACCCCCATGCTGCCATTTTGGGGGCCCGAGCCACTACGTCACTCCCAGGAGAGATGTGTGGCTTGGACATGCTGAAGGCCAGGCCCCGCGGTAAGTGCCCCCCCTCAGGGATGACACCCAGGGCGGTCCTCATCCCCCACCCACCCCTTACTACACCCCTGGGTCCTGCCCTTCAGAGCAGGAGAAAGCAAATACGTTCCCTCCTCTGTGTGAGAGCCCTTAAGGTATTTGAAGATGACTGTCATATCTCCTGGGACGCGGGTGGCGCTGTGTGTTAAACCACAGAGCCTAAGGCTTGCTGATCAGAAGGTCGGTGGTTTGAATCCCCGCAACGGGGTGAGCTCCCGTTGCTCGGTCCCTGCTCCTGCCAACCTAGCAGTTCGAAAGCATGCAAAAAAGTGCAAGTAGATAAATAGGTACCGCTCCAGCGGGAAGGTAAACGGTGTTTCTGTGCACTGCTCTGGTTCGCCAGAAGCGGCTTAGTCATGCTGGCCACATGACTGTCTGTGGACAAACACTGGCTCCTTCGACCTATAGAGCAAGATGAGCGCGCAACCCCAGAGTCGTCCGCGACTGGACCTAACGGTCAGGGCTCCCTTTACCTATCATATCTCCTCTCAGTCTCCTCTTTTGCAGGTCAAACATACCCAGCTCCTTCAACCATTTCTCATAAGGCCTGGTTTCCCGACCCTCAATCATCTTGGTTGCCATCCTCTTCACTCCTTTCAGCTTTTCCATATCCTTCTCAAATTGTGGTGTCCAGAACTGGACACAGTATTCCAGGTGTGGTCTGACCAAGTCAGAATACAGTAGGACTATGACTTCCCTTGATCTGGACACTAGACGTCTGTGGATGCAGCCTAGAATAGCATTAGATTTTTTTGCTGCGGCATCAAACTTTTGAGTCACGTTAAGCTTGTGGTCCACTAAGACCCCCAAATCCTTTTTTGCATGTATGCGTCCCCCATATTTTATATTTGTGCAGCTGGAGATTCCTACCTAGAGTTTCTGCCAGGGGCTGGACCTGAGAGTGCCTGCATGTCCAGCATGTGATCTGTCCCTGAGCCACGATGTCCCTTCGCCAGTCTCTCCCAGTTGTCTGAGAAGGGGAAAATGCCCCTCTTTTAAGATGACACTTTTGGCAATTCACACATTTTATAAGCATGGTGATGGAAAAGAAACCTTTGCCCATTCAGAATTTATAAAGGATATTTAATTAGACATTGTCCACAAGTGAAAACCTGGACAGGCTTTGACTAAACTCCTCAATCTATGAGTTAGATAAAGAATGCATGAGATAGAATAAAGAAAAAATGGAGATAAGGAATATTGAAGCAGTGATAAGAAAAAAGGGGGGGGAAGGATGAACCCTCAGTGAGGAGGTTGGAAGTCATATGGAGAAATTAAGTAATTGTGAATTAAGAAAAATATTTAAATAATACAAGTCTTCTTTAGGAATTTAAGGATTCATATATATATTTGTTTATTTGGAAATCTTTTGTTTCCTCTGTATCTTATTTGGAATGTATACTTTTTACCATGTAAGAAAATCAATAAAAAGCACAACAATCGGGGGGGGGGGAGAAATCTTTGCCCATTCTTTCTGGGGCCCTCACTCAGTCAGCGAAAAGGTAACCGATTAATCTAACTGATCAGTCAGTGAATCATTGGAACTTTGCTTTTGAAGTCTTCTGCTAAAAGACAGAGGGCATTTAAGAATCAAGCACAGAGGAAGAACACAATCTCTTAGGGGCATTGGGAGGTTCTATCTGGGCTTGTTTGGGGAAAAGGCATGGAATAATTTGTCTAACAGGGATTAAGCTTTGCAACGATAAAAAATGAAGCTTCCATGTTCAGGAGAAGTTTACCTCTGAGGGCTGGCTGCTGGGAGCAAACCCATAAGAGATGGCAGACCCCTTCTTGTCTTCCTTTTGAGCTTCCAGAAATATCTTGCTGGCCGCATTTGGGAAAGGGAATGTTGGATTGGACAGGCCTTTGGTTGGATCCAGCGAGGACATTTTTCTGCTATTCGGTTCTTATCTGGTTTTAATGTCTCCTGGCAGTCTACCATCCCATCACCATCCAAGATTTCTTGCTAGCAGAGCCGGCAAACTCATTCCAACCTCCCCTTCCCCCTATTCTCTCTCTCCCCACAAACACTCACACTTTTTTATTTTATGGTCCTGCGTGGCCCAAAGGTAAAAAACAGTTCAGATCTTCCTAAGTTTGCCTCTCTCCCCCACCCCTGATTCCTTTTCCTAAGCCAACATCTCCATCTCCTTGCCAGAGGACCTTAATCAATGTCTGTTTGTCAGGGGTTATGCCGGGAGAGGAGGTTTTAGTGTCTCTGTTCTATAAATACTTCTTAGATCCTCTTAGAAAATTGGGATTAGGGGAATTGATGTACCTGGTGTGGTCTCACTCCAAACCGCCCACATCCCAGCCTTAAACAAGCCTACAGCCCAAGTCTGTTGTGGAATGGTTAAGGGATCTGGGAATGTTTAACCTGGAGAAGAGGAGACCGAGAGGAGATGTGACTGCCATCTTCAAATATCTGAAGGGCTGTCCCATGGAAGATGGAGCAAGCTTGTTTTCTCCTGCTCCAGAGGGAGATTCTGACTGGACATTAGGAACTGGACTGCATGCTCTAGTTATCTCTCGCTTGGACTACTGCAATGCGCTCTACCTTTGAAGGTGACTCGGAAACTGCAATTAATCCAGAATGCGGCAGCTAGACTGGTGACTGGGAGCAGCCGCCAAGACCACATAAAACCGGTCTTGAAAGATCTACACTGGTTCCCAGTACGTTTCCGAGCACAATTCAAAATGTTGGTGCTGCCCTTTAAAGCCCTAAACAGCCTCGGTCCAGTAGACCTGAAGGAGTGTCTCCACCCCCATCGTTCAGCCCGGACACCGAGGTCCAGCTCCGAGGGCCTTCTGGCGGTTCCCTCACTGCGAGTATTGAGGTTACAGGGAACCAGGCAGAGGGCCTTCTTGGTGGTGGCGCCCACCCTGTGGAATGCCCACGTATCAGATATGAAGGCAATAAAGAACCATCTTATTTTTAAAAGACAACTGAAGACTGCCCTGTTTAGGGAAGTTTTTAATGTCTGATGCTGTATTGTTTTTAATATTCAGTTGGAAGCTGCCCAGAGTGGCTGGGGGAACCCAGCCAGATGGGCGGGGTATAAATAATTTATTATTATTATTATTATTATTATTATTATTATTATTATTATTATAACTTTCTGAGAGTAAGAGCCATTCAACAGTGGAATGGACTCCCTCTGAAAGTGGTGGGCTCTCTTTTGTTGAAGGTTTCAAAGCAGAGGTTGGGTGGCCTTCTGTCGGGATTCAAACTGTGACTCCTGCCTTGCAGGGGGTTGGACTAGATGACCCTTGGGATCCCTTCCAACTCTACAATTCTATGCTTCTATGATTCTCTGTGTTAAAGTACAATGGAACCTCGGGTTGCAAACATGATCTGTGCAGGAGGCATGTTCACAACCCACAGCGCTGCGCCTGTGCACGTGCATGATGCAATTTGGCGCTTCTGTGCATGTGCAAAGTGTGATTTAGTGCTTCTGCGCATGCGTGAGCGCCAAAACCCGGAAGTTACCCATTCCGATACTTCCGGGTTTGGCACGTCCGTAACCCGAAAACGCGCAACCAGCAGCGATCGCAACCCAAGGTATGACCGTACATATAAATATGTATATTAAAGGCTGCTGCTTGATTCACCAGGAGCACTTAAAAAAATAAATCAGAATATTATTTTGAATAAATTGGATTGAAAAAACTAATTGAATAAGCTAAGCAAATAGTTGGCAAAAGATGGCAACATTCTTTTTTACGGATTGGTTTTGTTTTTGTTTTTATATGTTACTTACGTGTGTGCATGTATGTATGTATGTATGTATGTATGTATCAATCATAGAAAAGTGAGTTGTATGGCTCATATTAATGAGGAATGAGCAGTTGGAGCCAGCGACGCTCTGGCTATCAGGACTTATTCAACCTTCCTCCTGTTCCACTGCTTCCCCCCCCCCCACCCTGGGGAAAAGCACTCTTCGGCTAGAGCAAACACCAATTCGACTTTTCTCTGGCTTCAGCCAACAACTGATTGATCCCTGGGTAAAGCAAGGACCTTATTGTATTGTGTCACTTAAGTGAAACCATTTCAGTGACAGCCTTTCTGAAGCTCTCTCCAGAGGCTTTGTCCTGGGAACTTATTCCACAATTGGTCAGCCCGTCAGAGCAGTTTTTAATTCCTCCCTTCAGTTCACAGAGTGCTGTCCTGTGCTGTCCTTCACCTCACTGGTTTTATCTGTATTTAGCGCAGGAAACAAATCACATTTGTTGTTTAGTCGCTTAGTTGTGTCCGACTCTTCGTGACCCCATGAACCAGAGCACACCAGGCCCTCCTGTCTTCCACTGCCTCCCGCAGTTTGGTCAAATTCATGCTGTTAGCTTCGAGAACACTGTCCCACCATCTCCTCCTCTGTCTTCCCCTTCTCCTTGTGCCCTCCATCTTTCTCAGCATCAGGGTCTTTTCCAGGGAGTCTTCTCTTCTCATGAGGTGGCCAAAGTCTTGGAGCCTCAGCTTCAGAATCTGTCCTTCCACTGAGCACTCAGGGCTGATTTCCTTCAGAATGGAGAGGTTTGATCTTCTTGCAGTCCATGGGACTCTCAAGACTCTCCTCCAGCACCATAAACAAATCACATAGAAGACCACAAATGCTTCATCATCATCATCATCAAGCACCAGCAGTGGTTGGTGCTTTATAAAATGGAGTTGAAAGGGGTTCTTGCAGTGCAGGAATCACAACTAAAGCATCTCTGGCAGGTGACCATCCACATGGCTTTAAAAAACACTTGTAGGTGATGGTTAGAACCTTATTGGCAAAAGGTCAATTCTAGTACAGCCTTCCCCAGCCTGATAACTTCCAGATATTTTGGACTACAACTGCAACATGTGCTGTCTATGGCTGATGGGAGTTGTACTCATAGAATCATATGATTTTCGAGTTGGAAGGGACCCTGAGGGTCATCTAGTCCACCCCCTGCAATGCAGGAATCTCAGCTAAAGCATCTAAGACAGATGGCCACCGAAACTCTGCTTCAAAACCTCCAAGGAAGGAGAGGCCTTCCTTGGGCAGCTCATACTGCCAGAACGTTTTTCCTGATGTTAGTCAGAATTGCCTTTCGTGTAACTTGAAGCCATGGGTTCGAGTCCTACTTTCCAGAGCAGGAGAAAGCAAACTTGTTCCCTCTTCCACATGACTGCCCTAAAGATATTTGAAGATGGCTACCATATCTTCTCTCATTCTTCTCTTCTCCAGGCTAAACATACCCAATTCCCTCAACTGTTCCTCACAAGACCTGGCTTCCAGAGCCTTGATCATCTTGGATGCCCTCCTTGGCACACGTTCCAGCTTGTCAATATCCTTCTTAAATTGTGTTGTCCAGAATTGGACATAGTTCTCCAGATGTTCGACAGTGGAATTTGCTGCCAAGGAGTGTGGTGGAGTCTCCTTCTTTGGAGGTCTTTAAGCAGAGGCTTGACAACCATATGTCATGAGTGCTCTGATGGTGTTTCCTGCTTGGCAGGGGGTTGGACTCGATGGCCCTTGTGGTCTCTTCCAACTCTAGGATTCTATGATTCTATGATTCTATGTGGTCTGACTAAGGCAGAATAGAGTTTAAGAATATCTAGAGCAGCGGTTCTCAACCTGTGGGTCCCCAGATGTTTTGGACTACAACTCCCATCATCCCTGAGCTCTGGCCTTGCTAGCTAGGGGTGATGGGAGTTGTAGTTCAAGAACATCTGGGGACCCACAGGTTGAGAAAGGCAGATCTAGAGGGCACCAAACTGGGGAAGGCTGCTCTGCTATCTCATGAAAGGGCAGGCAAAATCCCAAAAGGAGTCTTCAGACCTATGGCTTTGTATTCCTGTGCACAAGTACGAAGATTTAATAGGTGTCTTAATTGTTTAGTCATACAAAAGGGTGACTAGGAATTAAAATGCCTAAAAACTACCCTAAGGGCACCAGTGGCACAATCTCATGTCAACACGTTGCGGTCAAGGAGTAACTGGGGAAAGACCTTTTGAGCTAACACCCACCTCCAGATGTTCTGCAGTGAGAAGTTGCCAGAGGTTAGCATGTAATAAACGAAGCCTAAAGAACTGTGAGTTAGCCAAGGGCCATTCAATAAGCCAAGATTTGAGCCTTGTCTTCTGCAACCAATCCTGACATCTCAAGAAAAGGTGCCTTAAACTTTACCCCCAAAGAAGTTTTTATTAACCTTGGATTGAAACACCCCACCAAAACGGACACCCACCACTTTCTGAGGCAACCTATTCCGTAGCTGAACCACGTTAGAAGGAGGAACGTGACTAAATCTTCCTTTCTCTCCTGCTTCGTTCCCCTTGTGTTCTCCATCCATCGTCATTTTTACAGTTTTCAGCCGAATTCTCTGACAACCTCTTTAGGTTCCTGACAGGCAAAAAGATATATGCAGCAAGGCTTCGTTTAATACCTTCTTCTCTTTAAGCAGAAAAAGGGAGGTTGAAGGGGAGGAAATCTGTCAGGATATAAATTTATGGCAAAATGTCCATTTGTTTTGTTTTTTGCCTCCATTTTCCTCCTTTGAAGCCTGCTCCCTCCCCAGATTGTCAGATGTTTCTTTACAGGAGGAGAGAGAGAGAGAGTAAGTATATATCCTTTGTCTTCTTTTTCTGCCCCCTCTCATTTGCTGTTCCAAACAGAAGGAGAATTTAAGTTGGAACAGGTCGCAGATGTGGAACCAGCAAGAGCAGACTTGAGTGAAGACCGTCTCTTTCGTGGAGTTCATCCAAGGGTCAGAAAACTTGGCTGTGGTGGGACAGAGCAGGATGGAGAAGACAGGCTGGGGGAGAGACAGAGAGGGAGAACCCGAGAGGACGAGGGTGTCACCACTAGCTGGGACACTGGGCAGACGCAGAGCAAAAGTTGATGGCCGAGCGGGTTGTGGGTTGGGCTCAGAGGCCACCTACACACACACACACACACACACGAAGCTTATGTCAGGTTAGCCTGAGAGGGAACGATCCATAGCTCAGTGGTAGAGCATCCTTTTTTGCACCTTGAAGGTCCCACGTTCAATCCCTGAAGGCACCTCGAGTTAGGGCTGTGTTATGTACTGAGTTGAATAGGATCCAAATGGCAGCAGTCTGATTGGTCCTAGAACAATAGGATTCAGAATGCAGCAGTCTGATTGGTCCACAGGAGCCACCCAATCCAGCTCCAGGTGGAAGTGAATTTGCAACCTGATTGGCCTACAAGAGAATCCCAGAATTAGCCAATCACGTGGGGCCCATTCTGTAAATAATGTATATAAAGCAGACATTTCGGGGGAACTCCCATTCCTCACTACTCTGAGCTGAATAAAGAGCATGAAATCCACACTCGACCCCAAGTATATTTCAGGCTGAAAGTCTGGAAAGCCACTGCAAGTGCAGACAGTACTGAGTTAGATGCACAGAACGACAGCTTCCCATGATCCTAAACCAGGGACTCATCCACACTTACCTTTCGCCCCATGCTTTCTAGCACAGGAGCCAACTCCTAGGGACTGAGGTTCCTTTCAACCCCCAATAAAATATTTGAGGATGCCGGTGTTCCCAAAATTAATAGGCATTGCCATTCAAATGGTGTTCCTGCGCCATGTCGATTATGCAAGGCATAATTATGCGGGTGATTGATTATGCGGGGCATGGCTTACCTGCCCCCACCCCGAATATTTTATTCAAGTTGTCACCCCTGAAGAAGAAGAAGAAGAAGAAGAAGAAGAAGAAGAAGAAGAAGAAGAAGAAGAAGAGTTTGGATTTGATATCCCGCCTTTCACTCCCTTTAAGGAGTCTCAAAGCGGCTCACATTCTCCTTTCCCTTCCTCCCCCACAACAAACACTCTGTGAGGTGAGTGGGGCTGAGAGACTTCAGAGAAGTGTGACTGGCCCAAGGTCACCCAGCAGCTGCATGTGGAGGAGCGGAGACAGAAACCCGGTTCCCCAGATTATGAGTCCACCATTCTTAACCACTACACCACACCTGCTTTCTAGGCACAAGTCTGCACTTTATAAAAAGTTTGTTATCTTGATTTCTTGTTCTTGCGGCAAGTTTCATCCTTTCTGCATATTCCATAAGTTGTTGTATCCATTATTCCTTTGCTGGGACTTCTGCTTCTTTCCATTTTGGGGTGAATAGCCACACTTAGGTTTTGCAATGTTGTCTCCAGACACAGTTCTGTGTCTGAGGACCCTTTATTTCTGCCCCTCAATAACCCACTCTTTAAAGCCAAATGGCAATAAATGTGGGTTTTTGCAAGCTAAAAAACATAGAGCACTCAGATATGGAGCATGAATGTGCGGACTGTACCTGGAAAGCAAGGTCGCCCAGTGAGTTTCATAGAATCATAGAATCATAGAATCATAGAGTTGGAAGAGACCCCAAGGGCCATCGAGTCCAACCCCCTGCCAAGCAGGAAACACCATCAGAGCACTCCTGACATATGGTTTTCAAGCCTCTGCTTAAAGACCTCCAAAGTAGGAGACTCCACCACACTCCTTGGCAGCAAATTCCACTGTCAAACAGCTCTTACTGTCAGGAAGTTCTTCCTAATGTTTAGGTGGAATCTTCTTTCTTGTAGTTTGGATCCATTGCTCCGTGTCCGCTTCTCTGGAGCAGCAGAAAACAACCTTTCTCCCTCCTCTATGTGACATCCTTTTATATATTTGAACATGGCTATCATATCACCCCTTAACCTCCTCTTCTCCAGGCTAAACATGCCCAGCTCCCTTAGCCGTTCCTCATAAGGCATCATTTCCAGGCCTTTGACCATTTTGGTTGCCCTCCTCTGGACACGTTCCAGTTTGTCAGTGTCCTTCTTGAACTGTGGTGCCCAGAACTGGACACAGTTTCATGGCTGAGTGGGGAATTCGAACCCAGGCCTCCCAAGGTCCTAGTCCAGAACTCTGACCACTGCAGCACCGTGGCTCTTAGAGGGTCTCTGCTAACGCGGAAATCCTGCTGGACAAATACAAAAAGAGCTGAAATTTTAAACGATGCAAAAAGAAAAAGAATAAACAATAACCACTGAACTAAAGAAAAACAGTGATTATGATCTCACATCGTTAGAGCAAAGAAAACAGTGAGTTTGGTCACACTTCATCACCAAATTTCTTATTCCAGGGGAAAATAGCAATTGCTCATTTTTCAACAAACGGGTGATCCTAAAATTGAGTTTTCTTTTCCTTGGACATAGTAAGCAAACTTATACATTATTGCTGTATTCCAAATGGTAAAGAACCATTTTGACAAAGGCGGGGGAGTCGGCCTGTGTACATTGAAATTGACATTTTAGCTGCTATCAAGAGACTAGTAACTATTTCCACATCAACAATTGCAACACAGCCTTCCAAGTGTGAACTCCCTTCTCTGGAGGCTTGCCAAAGCTCTGCTCCCAAAAAATCCTGACCAGCAACAAGTTTGTGCTAATAATGTGCATAAGTTCAACTGAACCTTCGTGTGTATTGCGAAGGTAAATGGAAACACATAAGCACATCACCACCCCAAAGCATGCTGGGAACTGTAGAGGTGCTGGGAATTGTTACCAAATCATAGAATTGTAGAGATCGAAGGGATTCCCAAGGGTCATCTAGCCCAACCCCTGCGAGGTAGGAAGTTGTTTCACATTGTTCCTTTATTGTAGCCCGCTTGTCAATTCCAGAGCAGAGAGCAAAGTGACTGAAATAAGTAGAGACAAACAATATACAAAAATTACACAATCATGAAAAGAGGGCCAATAAGCAACTGCACTGTAAGGCAAACAAATAAATGACAACAACATACTTTAATATTTCCAATTTACATTTATATTGTATGAGACATGCAATATAAAGTATTTGTTAAAGGTAAAGGGACCCCTGACCGTTAGGCCCAGTCGTGGCCGACTCTGGGATTGCGGCACTCATCTCGCTTTATTGGCCGAGGGAGCCGGCGTACAGCTTCCGGGTCATGTGGCCAGCATGACTAAGCCGCTTCTGGTGAACCAGAGCAACGCATTGAAATGCCATTTACCTTCCCGACGGAGCGGTACCTATTTATCTACTTGCACTTTGACGTGCTTTTGAACTGCTAGGTTGGCAGGAGCAGGGACTGAGCAATGGGAACTCACCCTGTCACAGGGATTCGAACCGTTGATCTTCTGATCAGCAAGTCCTAGGCTCTGTGGTTTAACCGACAGCGCCACCCGCATCCCAAAAGTATTTGTTAGATAAAGTTAAATTAAGTTAACGAAAAGCAACTTCACAGAGTTGTGTAAATAATCGTTTAATTGTAAATTAATACAATGGGTATAGTCAGAAGTTTCTTTTCTTTGCTGATTCAAACAGTGAATAACATTATGTCTTTGCCTTTATTCACACTTTCATTCTTCTTCTTTCTCTTTGTTTTCCCTTTCTTCTGTTATTTTCCATTCTTTTCTTTTTATATTTATATTCTTTATAATCTTTATAACATTGTGAATGTTATTTTGTTGGTATTGCATGTATTTTAAAAATCTGTTTGTTTAATAAAATCTTCAATAAATAATAATAGCAATAATAATAATAATAATAATAATAATAATAATAATAATAATAATTCTGATTTAATGAAATACGGGCCTTGAGGTCAGCAGCGCTGCCAGGTTGTGATGTGCAGCTGGATTTGCTGGCTTCCCCCATCTCTTTTCTCCATACCTCCCCCAACTGAGGGCCCTCTAGATGCTTCAGACTACAAAACCCTTGCCGACAAAGGTCCATATAGTTAAAGCCATGGTTTTCCCAATAGTGATGTATTGAAGTGAGAGCTGGACCATCAAGAAGGCTGATCGCCAAAGAATTGATGCTTTTGAATTCTGGTGCTGGAGGAGTCTCTTGAGAGTCCTATGGACTGCAAGAAGATCAAACCTCTCCATTCTGAAGGAAATCAGCCCTGAGTGCTGAGCCCTGAAATCAGATCCTGAAGCTGAGGCTCCAAGACTTTGGCTACCTCATGAGAAGAGAAGACTCCCTGGGAAAGACCCTGATGTTGGGAAAGATGGAGGGCACAAGGAGAAGGGGACGACGGAGGACGAGATGGTTGGACAGTGTTCTCGAAGCGACCAGCATGATTTTGACCAAACTGCGGGAGGCAGTGGAAGACAGGAGGGCCTGGCGTGCTCTGGTCCAGGGGGTCATGAAGAGTCGGACACGACTGAATGACTAAACAACAACAACACAAAACCCATCATCCAAAGGCAGTATGATGCTGACATGATGGGAGCTGTAGTCCCAAACATCTGGAGGGCACCACAAAGACTAGGTTAAACCACACAATACAAATACAAATACAAATACCTTTATTGGCATTACAAGTTAGGGCATTTCAAATCCCTGGGATAAATTTAAAAGGGACAGGAGTGAGGCTGTTGAGGGTCACAAGGCACTCAATTTTTCTGCTTCACCCTGTCTGTTCCCTAGAGGGATGATTCATTAAGAACCCTTTCGGGTAAGATGGAGATTAAAAAGGAAGCCACTGAGGCAGTAACGTCCTTGTCCCTATCCGCTAGGAGGAACCTCATTTGGCTTTCTCTCAGGGCCGTGGGTTGGTAATAATAATAATAATAATAATAATAATAATAATAATAATTTATTTGTACCCCGCCCATCTGGCTGAGTTTCCCCAGCCACTCTGGGCGGCTTCCAACAAAAATTAAAAATACACACATTTTAATGTCACACATTAAAAGCTTCCCTGAACAGGGCTGCCTTCAGATGTCAGGTAGTAGTTGTTCTCTTTGACGTCTGGTGGGAGGGCGTTCCACAGGGCGGGCGCCACCACCGAGAAGGCCCTGTGCCTGGTTCCCTGTAACTTGGCTTCTCACAGTGAGGGAACCACCAGAAGGCCCTCAGAGCTGGACCTCCGTGTTCGGGCAGAACGATGGCTAAGCCACTCTTCCATCAGCCTCCCCAAAGCTGGAGCCCTCTGGCTATTCTGGGCTTTTTATTGATTACTCTTATTTCCTGAATTTCTATGCCCCCAAGGATCACAGGGCGGTGTGCCATATCAGAACACAAAAACACACAGCATCTCTGGGACTGATGGGAGTTGTAGTCCACAGCGGGCAGAGGGCACCATGTTGGGGAAGGCTGATTCCGAGGCAGGTCTGGAATGCCGATTTGCTTGTCTTCCAAAGAGCCTTGATGCTTTCCAGAGGTGGATTCCCCCCCTCCACCCTTGACAGCAGGAATTAGTTTGTAATTTAATAAGAGGTGGTAGTTTTGGTTTACACAAAGGCCGGGACAATGTCTTTGTCTCTCTCTCTGTCTCTCTTTGGGGAAACTGAAAGGCAGGTTCGCTCTGCCTTTCTCCCTCTTGCCCTCTCTCGGGATGAGGATGGGCAGAGAAAGGCCCCCTTTCATCCTGCTCGCCTCCTTTCGCCTAATTGCTTCGTTTATTCTGTGTTTATGGAGGGATCAAGTTCTGTGTTAGGCAGGGATGGAGGCGGCCATTGATTGGAACGGGCTGCGTGGAGGGTCGGATGGCCGCATAAATCGGGGGCGCAAATGACTCGCAGGATCTGGAAAGATAGAGACATCAGCAGCTGGCGAAAAAAGTGGGGAGTTTCTCCAGAGTGGTGGTGGGGAGGATCTGAGATTCAATTATAAAGAAGGGGAAATGTAAGAGAGAGGAGCAGATCCATTTCCACCTGGGAGGTCCGTTAAGTGGTGGCAGAAGGTTTCTGGGATGTTGGATTAATCAGTTGCTAGATTCTTGAATTTACTAACATGCTCTGTATTGGGCATATTTCACAGAATTATAGAAATCGTAGAATCGTAGAGTTGGAAGGGCCCACGAGGGTCATCTAGTCCAACCCCCTGCAATGCAGGATTCTTATGCCCAATGTGGGGTTCGAACCCATAACCTTGAGATTAAGAATCTTGGGCTCTACGGACTGAGATATCCCAGCTGCCTTGTGTTGCCAATGCTCTGCATTTCAATATTTTGTATGTTTGCAGCAACATCAAAGGTCACGTGATTCCTGCATTACAGGGATTGGACTAGATGACCCTTGGGGTCCTTTTCAACTCAACAGTTCTATTATCATATGATTATATGGAGGAATTAAAGAACTTTTTAATGAGGGTGAAAGAGGAGAGTGCAAAATATGGTCTGGAAAAAACGAATATGGTCTGAAAAAACCGACCAAAATATGGTCATCAAAAAAATGAAGATCATGGCCACTGGTCCCATCACCTCCTGGCAAACAGAAGGGGAAGAAATGGAGGCAGTGAGAGATTTTACTTTCTTGGGCTCCATGATCACTGCAGATGGTGACAGCAGTCACGAAATTAAAAGACGCCTGCTTCTTGGGAGAAAAGCAATGACAAACCTAGACAGCATCTTAAAAAGCAGAGACATCACCTTACCAACAAAGGTCCATATAGTTAAAGCAACGGTTTTCCCAGTAGTGATGTTTGGAAGTGAGAGCTGGACCATCAAGAAGGCTGATCGCCGAAAAATTGATGCTTTTGAATTCCGGTGCTGGAGGAGACTCTCTGGGTCTCTGAAATTGGGAGATTGTCCTTTCAGTAATGTGTAATGTAGTCATAAGGTCTATTTCCCCCTTCTGTTGCAAATTCCCCCTGATCTTGAATTTCATGGGGGATGAAAGATGCATTTTCTGAAGTCTGCAGAATGACAGGAATGCATTAAGCAGGAGCATTTAAATGTCCAGGCACTGCTACTGAAAGCCATTTTCCGCAAACACCATTGTAACATTGTCTTCATTTGCAGTAGCCACTTTTACCCAGAAATGTGAAAAAGGAATGTGCATGTTGACATTCATTAGGAAAGGAGTCCGAAAGAGAATTGGAAATATTGTGATGCCTTCTTTAAAAAATAAAAATACCTGAACTGTAGCTGCACTTGGAATGTGCCTAGTGTCATCACAGGTGACCTTTAGTCACTCCGTGAAGATGTTCCTATAGTGGGGAAAATTCCTCTTGGGGGCTCGTGTATGGGCGCTCAAACCAAACCCACAACCGGTCAGACTTTATTCAGTTATGCCTTACCAGGAAGAGTGCGGAGTAGGCATCCTCAACCTCGGCCCTCCAGATGTTTTGAGACTACAAGTCCCATTATCCCTGACCACTGCTCCTGCTAGCTAGGGATCATGGGAGTTGTAGGCCAAAAACATCTGGAGGGCCGAGGTTAAGGAAGCCTGGTCCAGAGTGTATGTGAGCACATATCCATTAACAGGCACACACGATCTGGGCAGATGTACCTCAATTTAGCTGTTCATCCTATACCCAGCCAACCTCTGCCTCCCCAGCCCCTCACCATGTCTGACCCAACCAGAGACCTTGGAATCACTTGCTCAACCCCTTTTTTATAATATTTTTTATTGCATTTTTTCCAAATAAAGATATACAGTCAGATATACAAAGAAACAGAAACAACAAGAAAAGAAAAAAAAAGAAAGATGGATCATTTCAAAGCTTGCTCAACCCTTTTTACTGCACATGTCAGAACCCTCCTTGTACCTTCCATGGCGTTGCTTTCCACTTTAAGAGACAGCCGTTAAACGGATTCCTCTCGGACTAATCAACCACTCTCTTCTGAACTGAAAAACAGGAAGCGTAATGCTGGTGGTTAACAAAAGAGGTTTAAAGACTCTCTCAAGGCAAATCTAAGAAAATGTATTAAAAACATCGACAATTGAGAAACACTGGCCTACGAGCGCTCCAGTTGGAGAACAGCCTTTCCCAAAGATGTCATGGGTTTTGAAGACGCTCAAACTCAGGACGAAAGGGAGAAAGGCGCTAAGAGGAAGGCACACTTGGCAGACCCTCACTGTGATCAACACCCACCCAGAAACCTCTGTCCCCACTGCGGAAGGACGTGTGGATCCAGAATTGGCCTCCACAGTCACTTATGGACTCACTGTTAAGACAGTGTACATGGAAGACAATCTTACTCGGCTACGAGGAAGAAGAAAGAAGAAGAAGAAGAAGACCAGTCTGGTGGTCAGATTGCACCACAAGACGTCATTCATAAGAGGCGTAACAGCAATTCTACATGACTATCCCCCAGGCCTTTTGCAGGACCTAAGGTACAGCAGGATGAAGTTTCTGTCATGATGCCCCCACAGCCAGACACCCTCAAGGTTTGCTTCAAGTCGAGAGGCATTTTTTTCCGGAGTAATAAAGGCGGGGGAATCGTCATGGTCTCAGCAGATGCATTCCCTGTTTTTATTTATTTATTTAGAAAATGTTCATCCCGCCCTTCGTCCAGTGATCCAATGTTTTCCAAAGAGGGTGCCAACACCTCCTGGAGGGATTTTTCCTCCCTCCTTTCTCCGGCTGCAGACGGGAAGCATCGACTTCTTACAATGTATATTTTTCTCTGCTTCACTGGAGCATCCAAAGCCAGCTGGTCCTGCAACAAAGGGAACTTAAGTGAATCAAAAATGCAAGCAAAAACTCTCTCCGCTCTAAGCCTGTTCGTTGCAATGTTTACCACAGGACCAGAAGAAGATGTTCTGGAAACCTCAGAAGAGGTGTCCATTTCAAAGAAGGTTTAGAGACAGATCCTTCAGGATCTGCACCACCCCTTGAAGCCTATTTGCTCCAGTAAACAATCTGGCATATTGAACGAGAAAACATCACACACACACACCAAGGTCACCATTATTCTGAGAAGTTGTGGCAGGAGATAGGACCAAATGTCACACAGAAGGACTCAGGTTCAACCCCCAGTGAGATCTTTGCTTCAAATTTGATTTAGAATCCCACAATTTATTGCACAGTTGTATGATCTGCATTACCCAAGGGCGGGAGCGGGGAGATATTTGAATATTTAAAGGCTATCACTCATTCCTTCCCAGCCTTGAGGCTGGATGACTGTAGAACACTTGGCGTGGCCTTTCCAGGGGAAGCTGTGGGCATCGAGATGACTTGCATTACGGCTCCCGTCATCTCCAACCACCGGTCATGCTCTCCAGGGTTGGTGGAAGTCCAACAGTATGTGGAGGACCAAAGGTTCCCTTTCCCTGACCTCCCCATGTTGGAGAACCTAAGGATCTAAGCATCTTGAACACGAGAACATCACAGCACCACCCAAGGTCACCATTATTCTGAGAAGTTGTGGCAGGAGATAGGCACCAAATGTCATGCAGAAGGGCTCAGGTTCAACCCCCAATGGGATCTTCCAGATGAGGATGGGGAGAGGACTCCCTTTCTGAAATCCCAGAGGGCTGCTGCCAGCTACTGGAGATCATACTGGGCTAGATGATCCAAAAGTCTTAGGATAAGCCTACGAATATCACAAGAACATGAGAGAAGCCTTCTGGATCAGGCTGGTGACCCACCTAGTCCAGCATCCTGTTCTCACAGAAGCCAACCAGATGTCCCTTGAAGAACATGCCAGCATGATTCAAACACAAGAGCCCTCTCAGGGTCTCCAAGTGTCCCCGGGACAGTCCCAGATCTACAGAAGCTGTCCCGGTTTCTGATTTGATCCTGGAATGTCCTACTTTTCCTTAGGATGTCCTTGTTTTCATCAGAGAAGTGTTGAAGGGCGTGGAGTTATGTAACCCCCGAGCCAAGCTCATAATTAACTATACAACCTTTAGAAGACATCTGAAGGCAGCCCTGGGTAGGGAAGCTTTTTAGTGTTTGATGTTTTATTATGTCTTTATATATGTTGGAAGCTTCCAGAGTGAGTAGGACAACCCAGTTAGATGGGCGGGCAATAAATAATAAAATTATTATGATTATAGAATAGGACTTCCCTATTTTCACTGGAGAAATGTTGGAGGGTACGCCCTCTCCTCTCCAGCAACTGGCTATTAGCCATCGAAAGCCCTCTGCTCCAGGCATTTGTCTCATTTTCTTTTAAAGCCAAATAGATTGTTTGCCATTACTGTGGGAAGGAGTTCCATAGTTTAATTATGCATTGCATGAAGAAGGAAGGACTTTATCTTTATCTCTCTGAAATCTTCCAACAGTCAGATTCACTGGATTTCTATGAGTTCTGAAAGAGGGAGAAAACCTTTTCTCTATCCCCTTTCCCCGTGCCATGAAGAATTTTATAAACTTTTATCAGGTCATCTCTCACTTGCCTTTTCTCTAAACAAAAAAACCCAAATGCCACAGCCTTTGCCAGTAAGGCCATCCCCTTGATGGAAGCATTTGGGGATTCACAGTCATTCCTCCACAAAAAAGCCTTCCGTGTAGGAATTTTTCAGGAGATCCAGAATCGGTGAGACGAACTGTTTCAGAAGGACTGGAGCAAATTTATATTTTATATGAAAGAAAACTGTAAACATTTGAAAACGTTTGTAGGTTTGAATTGAAATGCTTTGTAATGTAAAAATAAGGACCCAATTTACATATATGGAGGTGATTTTTTATTTTATTTTTTTTTAAAAAGAAGATATAAGGTAAAAAGGGGCTATAGAAATGTGAGAATTTACTAAAAGATGTTTGGAAGTCAGAAAGAGGGAGGGAAGGAAATCGATGCTCTGTCTAAGCGATGCTTTATGTTATAGATTTGTGTAATGGAATGTAATTAAATATGGAAAACTCAATAAAATTCATTTAAAAATAAATAAATTTGCAGAGCATGTGAAGCAGCTAAGAGTCACCCAAGACAAGGATTCCAATAGAGAGGGAGGACATCCCCGAGGCAGAGGAGCCAATATTGTTATAAATAGCTGTTATGAGACCAGAATGAGCAATGGAAAGAATGAGGCCTCCAGGCTCCCCCAACGGCGAGGCTGTTGAAAGAGGGTCCCTACGGTGGAAACCCCATCATTTCAGTTACGTCAAGTCCGACCCTGCATGTCATGATGCGCGTCGGGGAACAAGTCTGTCTGGGCCAAGGGCGTAGAGTCAAGAAGGTGACCTCATAGGTCTTCTCCAAATTTCCCCTTGATGACTTGAAGGCATGACTGGATGAGGGCAAGAGGACTTCGCCTTGGTGAGTGCAGCCAAGGGAAACAGCAGGAACCGGCGCATGACGACCAGAGCTGGACCATCCACCCGTTGGCATGGAGATGGGCGGAACGGCCCCTGGGTGTTTCCCAGACTCAACTGTTGCCAGAAATGTAGTAGGACTTTGAGCGTCAAGAGCAATCAAGGGATTAGACATCTGGAGAAGACCAAACGTGCGAGGGGGCCTTCTGGTCATCTGCCCAGGGGGCCCCCAGTGGTGTAAACTCAGGTCAGAGGATTTGAAAATTATTCCTAGAATCAACCGTATTTCAGGGCTACCTTCCCATGAGACACATGCAGAAGGTCCTAGGCTCCATCCACTCCATCCAGGGACAGATGACCAGGAAAGGACTCGCTCTGCCTGAAATCAGCCCTCCCCAGCCCTCAGAGAGCTGCTGTCAGGAAGAATAGGCAATATTTGAATAGCTTAGGGAGCAGGAAGCCTCCAAGATGTGGTCTTCAGGTGGCTGGCTCTGCCATTAGGCAGAGTGGGGCAGCTGCCTCAGGCAGCAGATGCTGCAGGGTGGGCAGCAATGGAGAGGCAGGATTGTTGTTGTTGTTGTTGTTGTTGTTGTTATTTCTATTTCAAACCCCACCTCTTTCCCTGAAAGGGACACAAAGCAGCTTATGGATAAAATCAGAAAAGCTCAGAGCAACCCAAAGCAACTTAAATTGAAATAAATGGAGCAACGCTTGTGGAAGCTCAGAGAAGCTATGTCTTTCTTAGAGGCAAATCCACACTCAGAATTTGGGACGGAGGGAGGAAGGGAGTTTTGTTTCTTGTTACTGTTATGTCATTGTGTTTAAGTTTGAAAAATCAATAAAATATGTTGAGAGAGATGTGTTTGGAAACCTCTGGATTTTGCACAGCTGGAAAGCAGCCTTCTGAATGTAAGTAAGGGGATAGTAGTAGAAGTAGTAGTAGTAGTAGTAATAATAATAATAATAATAATAATAATAATTTTACTATTTATATGTCACCCATCTGACTGGTTTGTCCCTGGCACTCTGGGCAGCTTCCATCACTGGTGAGTAAAACACACACTCTCTCTCTTAAAGGTTTTCCATGAGAAATTTCAGCCTCAGTTTCCCCCCATTCCTAGACACTTTTCCATGTTGGAGGAAATCTGCCAGCACCGTGCACCAAACGCAGGCACTGGTTTCGCCCCTGACCTGGTGCATCTTGCCTCAACCCCAGGAGACGCCCCCACTCCTCCTAGGTTGACCCTGCTCTCATGCCTTCCCAGATCCACAGGGCAAAGGCTTGCTGGGACCAGCTTCCTGGTGTGGTCTTCTGGAGCCCAGCCACACTGCTCACAATCCACGAGACCATTACGGCCCGACTGTTCACGGAGAGGTCACCGTCATATTTGCAGGGTTTGCCAGCATTGTTTTAAATCAAATGGGTTTTGTTTGTTTGTTTCCAGACAATCAACGTACTTGGATCGAGGACCTGCATGTTCCATCCTAAGCTGAACTTGCAGGAGGCAGCCAGCGGCTGAGGGGTGGGGTGTTGCAAGCATCTCCCCTCCCCAACACACTCCCCAAGACCTCAGGAAAGTTAGAAACAGATGCAGGCAGCTGGCAGCTGGGATAGGAGGAGGGCAGCACTTCGCCTTGCCTTCTCCTCTTCCCTTCTTTCTTCAGTTCAGAAAGACAGTTGCAGCCCTTCTGATGCTGGGAGGGATCTCTGGTCCAGTGCTGGCCCAAGACATTTCGCAATGAAATATACTCAGAGTCGAGAGTGGATTTCATGCTCTTTATTCAGTTCATAGTGGTGAGGAGGAATGGAAGTCCCCCCGAACTGTCTGCTTTATATACATTATTTCAACAATGGGCCCCACGTGATTGGCTAATTCTGGGATTCACCTGTAGGCCAATCAGGTTGCAGATTCACTTGCACCTGGAGCTGGATTGGGTGGCTCCTGTGGACCAATCAGGCTGCTGCATTCTGGACCTATTGTTCTAGGACCAATCGGACTGCTACATTCTGTATCCTATTGTTCTAGGACCAATCAGACTGCTACATTCTGTATCCTATTGTTCTAGGACCAATCAGACTGCTGCATTCTGAATCCTATTGTTCTAGGACCAATCAGACTGCTGCCTTTTGGATCCTATTCAACTCAGTACATAACACGCAGCCTGAGGCAAGCTAGTCAATGGATCCCTGCCCTGCACAGTCCTGCAACCTGCCTAGGACATGGAACAGTCACCAGGGGTTAATTGGGGTTGCCATATTTTGAAGAGCAAAAAAGAGAACATATACGTGTGTGTGTGTGTGTGGAAACTGTGCATAACAATGCATGAATTTCATGCATTATTTGAAGGGAAATAGGCTTGCAAAGAAATGTGTATAATCCGGGGGGGGAGGGTTATTGGGAGAAAGGCATGCTAATAGGCTGATGGATTTTCCAGAGGATCATTTCAGGAATTGCAACTTGCTCAGGAAATGTAGAGAACTAAATTGATGGCTGGAAGAGACTCTTGCTCTCATTACACCATCACTTGTGGACTCCCAGAGAAGCTGAATGTTGGCTGGTCCAGGGGGTGATGAGAAAGTGAGAGAATCAAAACCAGCGAATCTGACCATCCCTAATTGTGCCCAAATATGAGTACCATCTTGGGGTCCAACTCTGCAACACTGCGAAGGAGCCAATATTGTTTCTTTTAGGTTCTGTTATAGGGAGATTTTATTGGTTTGGAGCTGTGCCTTGAGATACAATATTAACCTAAAATACACAGTTTGGGCACTTTTTGAGGGCGGGGAGAAAGAGAGAAAGAAGAAGAGGAGGAGGAGGAGGAGGAGTTTGGACTGAACCCCAAAATTCAGAGAAGCACAAAACCCAAATAATAATTACGTGCCAATCCACACATTTGTGTGGGCATTGGTGATGGGTTCCATTTGCACCCAGACACCCAATCTCATGGGCAGCTCCCATCACACCTAGCAGCTCTTAGGCAGAGCTGGCTGGGCCTCTGAGGTGTGGTCCTTTGAGCTGCTGTTGGAACCAGCCTAGGGACCAGCAAAGCCAAAGTTTCTCCTTCCGCAGGAGAGCAGACTGGGGTTCACGCATCATCTTTCAGGGTCCGTGGGAGAAAAGACTCCTGAAAGAGTGCTCCTTTGCTGTATCCTTAAGTGTCCGCTGCTAAGGAGGGAGGGAGGGACCCCTCCAGGCTTAGCATTTTTCGCATGCCAGAGAGAGGGCCGTGTGCCAGGAGGGTTCACAGGAGACCAAGACCTGATGGGGAGAGAAGCCACTGCTGCCTTGGACAGGAACGAGGACAAAACATCCCAGCCAGAAGCAAAGCATCTCCCTGCAGGGCCTGCCTCTGGCATGTTGTTGCTTAGATTCATAGGATCACACTATTGTAGAGTTGGAAGGCACTCAGCGGTCATCTAGTCCAGCCCCCTACAATGCAGGAATCAAAGCTCTGTGATCCCATGAGCCTTTGAATAGGTTTGGATGGTCCCCAAAGGTAGAGGGGGACTGTTCTGTGTCTGCAAGGGAGCTTGGGAGGCCAAGCGTCATTTGACAGAGCCTTCTGCATGAAACCTTGCACTGCAGGTCATTGCTTTTGCCCCTTTCCCTTATTTAAAAAACTTCAGGGAGAATTTGGGAGGGTTTGGGGCATGATGAAGGTAAACAGGTGATAAGCAAGTACAGTGGTACCTCGGGTTACATACACTTCAGGTTACAGACGCTTCAGTTTACAGACTCCGCTAACCCAGAAATAGTACCTCGGGTTAAGAACTTTGCTTCAGGATGAGAACAGAAATCGTGCAGCGGCAGCAGGAGACCCCATTAGCTAAAGTGGTGCTTCAGGTTAAGAACAGTTTCAGGTTAAGAATGGACCTCCAGAATGAATTAAGTTCTTAACCCGAGGTACCACTGTAGCTCTTTAGACCCATTTAGAGAATCAACTCTTTGTGCCCACCAGTAGATCCCTTCCACTTCACAACTGCATGGAAACTGGCGCATGTGTCCCAACACGTTGCTCCTCTGAAGTGAGTCCCACTGAGTTCAGCTCAGCTTGTTCCATGGTAGCTGGGCAAAGGGTTTTCCTAATTCCCCTTCCAATGTTCTGCTGACCATCCCAATTTGCCTTGAATTTAGTCTTTGGTGAAATACACAGGCAATTCCCAGCTTTGTAGGTCAAGGCCAGAATTTCGCTTTGAGCCCAGAGACAATCACAGAAGGAGGCTTCCACTGATGCCATGGGCTTCCAGCCTCACCACAAAGGGACTGACATCCCACACTAGCAGAAGCTTCTAGACAACCTTTTGATGGTTACTGGCCAGGATGGCTCTGCTCCGCTTCCACAGCTGGAGGCAGCAAGGCTTCTGAACACCATGTTTTCATGTTCTTGTGATATTCGTATGACGCTGGCTTATCCTAAGACTTTTGGATCATCTAGCCCAGTACGCTCTCCACTGGCTGGCAGCAGCTCTTCACGGTTTCATAAAGGGAGTCTTCTCCCCTTCCTCATCTGGAAGATCTCATTGGGGGGTTGAACCTGAGTCCTTCTGTGTGACATTTTGTGCCTATCTCCTGCCACAACTTCTCAGAATATGGTGACCTTGGGTGGTGCTGTGATGTTCTCGCGTTCAAGATGCTTAGATCCTTAGGTACTCCAACATGGGGAGGTCAGGGAAAGGGAACCTTTGGTCCTCCACATACTGTTGGACTTCCACCAACCCTGGAGAGCATGACCGGTGGTTGGAGATGACGGGAGCCATAATGCAAGTCATCTCGATGCCCACAGCTTCTCCTGGAAAGGCCACGCCAAGTGTTCTGCAGCCTCAAGGCTGGGAAGGAATGAGTGATAGCCTTTAAATATTCAAATATCTCCCCACCCTTGGCTAATGCAGATCATACAACTGTGCAATAAATTGTGGGATTCTAAATCAAATTTGAAGCAATGGTTTGGTTCCATATCTGGAGGAACTTGGGCCATTTGGTTTCCATTAGGCTGCATATGAAAGCTCTCTCTGTGCAAGTGAGTGACTCAGAAAGGGAGAGAGAAAGAGGGGGATTCTTGCTCTCTGCCTTTTTCTTTCTGGATGGACTCACCGTACATCTCTGGGCTTTTCGGAGTTTCCTCTGCTAATTGGTAGCAGAGCCTCAGCTTAGACACAGGGAGGAAGATCTCCCTGGCCCTGACTCCTCGCAGGAAGGGCAGTCTGGGGGGGGGGGGCCTTGCCAAGCGAACGGCAAGGCGAGCAGAACAATCCTGGTATTCATAGCTTCCTGGAAATGCAGGCAGCTCAAGGGCCATGGTGAGGATCGCGGTTGCACTTTTTGGAAAGCAAACCTAACCCCCCCCCAGTCTTCCTCATCCCCCCAACCCATCATGTGAACCCAATTTCACATTGGGTTTCCAAACATGGCAAGACCCCTTGGTCTTTGCCATGAGCTCATCTTACCTTGGGACTGCCTCAGCTTGTGTCTAAGGCTGAGGCCCCAGCCCCATCACAGAATCAAAGAATTGCAGAGTTGTATGGGTCCCACAAGGGATGCGGGTGGCACTGTGGGTTAAACCACAGAGCCTAGGACTTGCCAATCAGAAGGTCGGTGGTTCGAATCCCCGTGACAGGGTGAGCTCCCATTGCTCAGTCCCTGCTCCTGCCAACCTAGCAGTTCAAAAGCACGTCAACGTGCAAGTAGATAAATAGGTACCACTCCGGTGGGAAGGTAAACGGCGTTTCTGTGCGCTGCTCTGGTTCGCCAGAAGCGGCTTAGTCATGCTGGCCACATGACCCGGAAGCTGTACGCCGGCTCCCTCGGCCACTAAAGCGAGATGAGCGCTGCAACCCCAGAGTCGGCCACGACTGGGCCTAATGGTCAGGGGTCCCTTTGCCTTTTATGGGTCCCACAAGGACCATCTAGTCTAACCCTCTGCAAGACAGAAGTCACGGCTAAAGAATCCCTGACAGATGAGCACTCAAACTCTACTTAGAAACTTCCAAGGAAGGAGAGCCCATCGCCTTCTGAGCAAGTCCGTTCTACTCTGAAACGGCTCTTCCCGTCAGAATGCAATTCCTCACGTTTAGTCAGAATCTCCTCTCTTATCACTGGAATCCAGTGATTTGGGTCCTGCCCTCTGAAGCAGCAGAAAACAAGCTTGCCCCATCTTCCACAGGAAAGCCCCTTAGATCCTTGCAAACCCTCCAAGTGTCCCTGTTTTCCAGGGACAGTTCCAGATTTACAGAAGCCGTTTCTGATTTGATCCTGGAATGTCCCGCATTTTGTTAGGACGTCCCTGTTTCCATCGGAGAAAGGTTGGAGGGTTCGGAGTCAGGCTACTCCCGAGCCAAGGAGATAAATAACTATACAGTCTTTAGAAGACCCCTGAAGGCAGCCCTGCATAGGGAATCTTTCTAAAATGTTTAATGTTTTGTTATGTTTTTATATGTATTGGAAGCTGTCCAGAGTGGCTGGAGCAACCCAGATGAGTGGGGTATAAATAATAAAACCACTTCTTCTTCTTCTTCTTCTTCTTCTACTACTACTACTACTACTACTACTACTACAATTTCCATTGGAGAATGTTGGAGGGTATGAGTACCAAACGCTCGTTGGTGGTTTTTAAGCAGAGGTTGGATGCATAGCTATCAACGTTTCCCCTTTTTTAAGGGAAATTCCCTTATTCCGAATAGGATTCCTTGCAAGAAAAAGGAAAAGTTGACAGCTATGGTTGGATGGCCACCTGTCAGGGATTCTTTAACTGTGATTCCTGCATTTGGGGGGGGTGGACTAGATAATCCTTGGGGTCCCTTCCAATTCTAACATTCTATGATCGTGTAGCCACTACCATAGGTCCACAAAGACCTAAGCGGTACAGTGATAGTGGGAGGGACTAACAACAACAACAACAACAACAACAACAACAACAACAATTTATTTGTACCCCGCCCATCTGGCTGGGTTTCCCCAGCCACTCTGGGCAGCTTCCACAGAGACCAAAAATACACTAAAATGTCACACATTAAAAACTTCCCTGACCTGGGCTGCCTTAAGGTGTCTTCTGAATGTCAGGTAGTTGTTTATCTCTTTGACATCTGATGGGAAGGCGTTCCACAGGGCGGGCGCCACTACCGAGAAGGCCCTCTGCCTGGTTCCCTGTAATAATAATAAATTTTATTTATATTCCGCCCTCCCTGGCCAGAACCGGGCTCAGAGCGGCTAACATCAAAACATATAATACATTAAGACATAAAATTCAGGAATCAACTCTTTGGAGCATCGAGGGCCAACTCTGAGGGCCTTCTGGTGGTTCCGTCACTGTGAGAAGTGAGGCTACAGGGAATAGGGCCTTATCAGTGGTGGCACCTGCCCTGTGGAACGTCCTCCCATCAGACGTCAAGGAAATAAACAACTATCTTACTTTTAAAAGACATCTGAAGGCGGCCCTGTTTAGGGAAGTTTTTAATGTTTCATGCTGTATTGTGTTTTTAATATTCGGTCGGGAGCCACCCAGAGTGGCTGGGGAAACCCAGCCAAATGGGTGGGGCATGAATAATAAATTATTATTATTATTAGAATCCCTGACTGATGTGACGCACAGTGTGTGGACTCTGGGAAAAAGGGAAAATAGAGATTTGGCTTTTCATGCCGACACACATATGTGTTGCAATGACCCCATCCGGGGATATGGACTTCCACCCCAAGTCCTGGAGATCTTGAAGAGCCCTGCCCTCGTTACCAACCAAGAGACCCCGTTACTTTTGCATCCAAAGTTCTCCTCTTGCCTCCGTGATTTAAGAGCCGCCTGTCTCCGCAGAATTTCTGCTGGTGCTGACCTCTCCTAACTCCTAACATGCTCGCAGGAACATCCACCGCTTTTAAGAAGCCAACCGTAATGTCTGCAAAACCTTAAACAAACAGGCTGCGTATTTACACGAGAAGACGTAGTAATTGTTTCTTTTAAAACGATTATTATTAGAAGCAGGTTCACGAATGAGGCGGGGGGGGGGGCAGGCAGTGGGGATGAAATGAGAGGCACCCCCAGCTTCACCCAGGCTGTTTTTGATCACCGTCTGGTACTTTGCGCAACACGTGGCAAAAATTTCACTCTCTCGCTCTCCCTTATAAATCTAATTCTCAGTTTAAGGTGACAGTAATAATATGTTAAATACCAACAGATTATTAGAAACACATTCATTGAAAATTACCCATGTTATAGATGGTTATCTGTGACATCACGGGCCTAAGTACACACAGATGTTTCCCAGATGAAGGTAAAAGGGGAGCGAGAGGCAACGGAAAGGCAACCATATTCCATTTGCAGGGCTCTGACCCTCCATGAATTATATTTATTTGTGTGCTCCCTATTCCTGAAATACTGCAGATGCTTTGCATTCCTGAGCAATGTGTTCTTAGGCAAAGGAAGTGCATTGTAATAATCATAATAAATGTTGTTTGTCCGGCACCCACGGGCCGTGGCGGTCTTGGCTCCTTAGCAAACAACAACACGGTTACCCACCGAGCCATAGAATGCGAAAAAGATAGCACAGGGCTGGAAATCAAGCTCAGCACATTTCGCTGGGTGGACAAGGGCTTAGGAGGCCATGTTTTTGGGGCTATTTCACGGCAAAACTGGAGACTCGAGACAGCCAAAGAAGATTCCTTTCATGCAAAGAGTTTCTTTCTCCTAGGAAGAACTGAGAGGTGGCATGGTAGATCTCTTCAAATACATACCCTTCAACATTTCTCCAACAAAAATAGGGATGTCCTATTTCATAACATCAAAAATAATAACTTTATTATTGATACTGCACCCATCTGAGTGGGTGGCATCTACATTTTACTTGTTCTGCACCTAGAAAACAAGGGTCTGAGTGGTTTTCTGCTTGTCCCACCTCTTTTCCCAGAAAAAAACAGCTCTTTACTGCTGAACTGGAACAAACATCAATCCACGGAAAATCCTATTGATATTTGTTCCAATTTAGCAGTAAAGAGCAGGTTTTCCCAGGGGAAAGTGGCAAAACAAGCAGATATGTGGTTTTAGCCAAATGTTGATGTTCAGGAACCCTAAAGTAGAATCCTGGATCTGTCCACCTTTTAAACCTGGAGTGCTTAAAGTTACTCCTATTTGTTCCTCTCCTAAATTACTATATTGGGGTTTGCATCTGCGGAAGTCTAGGACCTGCAATCTCGGGCCATTTATGGTCGTCTTTCTGGTAGTAAACCTGTGAAAAGAGAGGTCAGGCTGAGGTGAAATGCTAAGGTTTACAGGTTTACAAGACAACTGTGGTTCAGCGGCTTCACCTGCATTCGGGATCTTTCCATTTACCTGAGGTCAGAGAGATGATTCTGTCTCGCAGCTTTGCTTAGACATTTCGCCCTGCTAATGTGGCCGTAAAGTTCTGGCTGCAGATTGCTTAGCAGGAAACAGCAACCATCGCTGGATAAATCCTCGATCTTTCAAAAAGCAAATATTTTATTAAACTGATCTTAATGATTAAATATGTCCTTTCTCGTTAGGGCTTTGAAACGTTCCTTCCAATCTACTTGACCTCTTCAGCATGAAGCCGAGAGAGGCTTTGACTGGCAACTCGGTGTCTGGGAAGGGTGAACGAAGGCAGGCGGCCTGCTCTTTTCCCTCCCATAGGTATCTTTTTCAAAGTTTCCCATCTCCCGCGGGTCTTGGGGCTCAACTGACAAAGGAATTGCAAGGTGAACGGGTGACGAGAGAAGGAGGAGAAGGCTCAAGAGCAAGACTTTCAGAAATGATCAGGATTCCTTCCTCCGCTGTCACAATTTGGGGTTTCGTGAGCTCCTGCTCGTGAAATGTCACTTCTTCCTTCTGGGGTCACGTGGCTCCCTCAAAGGTCAGGCCTGCTTCGGCCAAAAGACAGGATCAAATAATGTGGCAAAAGCTGAACTTGGTGGTATTTTCCTTAAAAGCAGAAAAGGAAGCCCACCAAATTGTTGTCAATCACAGTCTTCGCCCAATCCTAAGACTTTGTTATGGATGGTCAAGTCAAAAGTAAGCTGAGGCAGCCTGCATTCTGTCACAATGAGGTTGATATCAATAGGGTAGATGCTTGAATTTTGCCCCAGTGTGGACAGTAGATTAGAAATATAATATAATAGATAATAGATTGTAGAATTGGAAGGGACCTGAGGGTCATCTAGTCCAACCCCCTGCAGTGCAGGAATCACAGGTAAAGCCTTCCTGGTAGGTGGCCATCTAACCTCTGCTGAAAACCTCCAAGGAAGGACAGTCCACTACCTTCCAAATGCGCTTTATTTTATTTATTTTATTGCATTTACATCCCACCTTTTACTCTGCTCAGAACATTGTTCTCCCTCTCCTCACATAATCCCCACAACAACGCTGTGAGGTAGGTTTGTCTGAGAGTGAGTGAATGGCCCAAGGTCACACAGCGAGCTTCATGGCTGAGTAAAGTTTTGAACCCTGGTCTCTCTCATGTCCAGGCATGTCACTCTAACCACGATGCCACACTGACTCGCCCACTAGTCCGTTCCACTGTCAAACATCTCTTGCTGTCAGGAAGTTCTTCCTAATGTTGAGTTGCAATCTCCTGTCTCGTTGCTTGAATCCATTGGTTCATCCCTTGGAGTAGGAGAAAACAAGCTTGCTTCACCTTCCCTTCAGATACTTGAAGATGGCTCTCATATCTCTTCTCAGTCTCCTCTTTTGCAGGCTAAAAATATCCAGCTCCTTCAACCGCATCTCATAAGGCTTAGTTTCCAGACCCTCAATCATCTTGGTTGCCCTCCTCTGCACACCTTTCAGCTTGTCCATATCCTTCTTAAATCCTGGTGTCCAGAACTGGACAAAGGACTCCAGGTGGTCTGAGCAAGGCAGAAGAGAGCAGCACAGTGACTTCCCTTGATCTGGACATTAGACTTCTGTGGATGCAGCCTAGAAGAGCATTAGCTCTTTCCTACTATGTCTCCTCACTCAATACTGCAGGAAGTGGCTTCCAAACCAGGTCATTTCTCGCATCACCAGTGTTATGTACTGAGTTGAATAGGGTCCAGAATGCAGCAGTCTGATTGGTCCTAGAACCATAGGATTAAGAATGCAGCAGTCTGATTGGTCTGCAGGAGCCACCCAATCCAACTCCGGGTGGAAGTGAATCTGCAACCGGATTGGCCTACAGGAGAATCCCAGAATTAGCCAATCACGTGGGGCCCATTGTGTAAATAATGTATATAAAGCAGACATTTTGGGGGAACTTCCATTTCTCACTACTCTGAGCTGAATAAAGAGCATGAAAGCCACACTCGACTCCGAGTATATTTCAACCAGACTTTCGGACAGGAGCCCCCCATGCCATGTGGAGCCCTCAAGGCCTTTCTATACAGCCACCCTTCCCTCTCCAGCAACGTTCTGTCCCCTCCAGTGACTCCCCTTTGAAGAAAGGTTGTAGTGCCTGGGAGTTTTTAGTTCAGAGAAAATGAGAGTCAGAAGCAACCTGGCAGAAATTTAAAATGTGATGCGTGGCATGGAGACAGTGGGTAGAGATAGGTTTCCCTCCCCCTCTGCCATAACACTAGAACCCACGGGCGTCCCATACAGCTGAATGCTGGAAAATTCAGGACAGATTTTTTAAAAAATAAGTCTTTCTTCGTGGCTTGGTTGTGTGGTGAAATATACTCGGAGTCGAGAGTGGATTTCATGCTCTTTATTCAGCTCATAATGGTGAGGAGGAATGGAAGTTCCCCCGAAATGTCTGCTTTATATACATTATTTACACAGTGGGCCCCACCTGATTGGCTAATTCCGGGATTCTCCTGTAGGCCAATCAGGTTGCGGATTCACTTGCACCTGGAGCTGGATTGGGTGGCTCCTGTGGACCAATCAGACTGCTGCATTTTGGATCCTATTCAACTCAGTACATAACATGTGGGTTCCATTTTGCCAACTCTGCTGGACAGTCTTTGCAATTGCTGTTCCACTGTACTGTCAATTTCCATCCCGTTTCAGCCTCCGCAGCTAAGCACCCCAGGAAACTGGCTGCAAAGGCGAATTATTAACTATGAGCTGGCTTTGCTGTCATCAATCCCTCTCTCCAGAGCAAAGGCCTAGTGAATCGCCCAGCCTCCTTGGGCTTGATGAATATGGGCACCTCCTCAGCCGGTGCCCAGCAGCCCTCAAAAGCACATCAATGTCATCACCTCCACTGTAATGAGCGCCCGTTCAGTCCCTGCCACACGGATTATTGAAGGGGGACTCCAGCTGACTCCCATTTGGATGGGGGCATCTTGCGAGGCAAGTTCCCAACCCCCCCCCCCCGGTAGAAATAAGGACACATGACACAATTATTAAGGTTAATGGGCAGAAAAAGGCCACAACTTTATTGGTTACAGGTGATGAGCAGTATTGGCTTAGGCATTGGTCCTAACCGACTATATCTGACTCCAGCCCGTCTGCTTGACGTCTGGGAAGGGTTAATCAACAGTAGGGGGAGTCCTGCTCAAGCACATCAACTAGGAGCTCCCCCGGGGTCACCGATAGGGGGCGTGCCTTAGGCCCCACCTCCCCAGGCTTCGGAAAGGGCCACGCCCCCCCGAATCCTTTACCGGACTACCCTTCAATATGCGGGGCAGGTGAGGGCGCTTCCTCCTCTCTTCCATCTACAAAACAATACCAATGCCTAGCCGCCAATACCCAGAAAGTTGTGACGATTTGCTACGAGGTAGGCGAAAACCAAGTGGCTGGTGCCAATTTGCCAAGTGGAAAAATTCCTACCAGGCCCCTAAATGGAGACCAACCGAGGGCCATAGCAAGGTCAAAAGAAAACCTTAGAGGGCGGGAGGGTGGGAAAAGCAGGAACAGCTGGCAGGCGGCAAAGAGGGAGATCCCCGGCCGCGTCCTGCTTTAAATAAGGCAGGCCACGCCCCCAGAGCCTGCCGATTGGCTGGCCAGGAGGTGAAGTGGCCGGGAATCCCCCCAATCACGCGGGGGCTGGGGCCGGGGCCGTGAAGCCCGCAATTCCACCTCCTCCGAAGGTCAGAAGTGGCTTTGTGCTAGATGACCCTTGAGGTCTCTTCCAACTCGACAGGTTCGTGATTCTATTATTCCTTCTGCATTTAATTTAAAATAAACCTAGTTATAGTTCAGACCTGTGCCTAGAAAGCACGGAAACTGCTTTCCAGGTCTACAGAACTGTAGACCTGGAAGGGACTCCCCAAGGCTCATCCAGTCTAACCCCCAGCAATGCAGGGAAGTGCACCTTATCAACAGTGCTTGCCTCTAGACCACCAGACCTCTCCTGGTTCCCTGGACCCAGAACACCCACCTTTGGGCTGCTGCCTTATTGCTAAAGTTTTGAAAGTTTGCCAGTCCTGGCATTCCTCCCAAACTTGGCCTCCTTGTTGTCGTTCTACTGGGAACCTTAAAGCCCTGCGCATTGGAGTGAAGAACAGCAAGGAAATTCAGAAAAATGGGAAAGTCAGCGGCTACTGTAGTGACAGGATCTCCGGGCCCCTCTAGCTGGCAGGATTGTTTTACGGCTTGGCACATGACGGATGGGATTCCCCAGCCATATTTTTCAATGCTCTCTGCCTGGCTGTGCGCAAGAGCCCCCGGGAGAGATAACTTCCGTTTGAGTGATGGGGCCCTGTGTTAATAGCAATTAGTCTCCCTGCTGACACTTCCCAAAGCCACCTCGCTTGTAATACGCGGCTTCTCTCGATGACTCAGTAGCCGTGTAAATAATGCCTCTCTCGCAAGGCCCCCTCTGACCCACCAGCCGCATAAATCTGCCCTGCAGCATGGAAGCAGCTCGGGAGATATATGGGACGAGCTGGAGAGCGTAAACTATTGATCTGCGTTACCTGCTGTATTTTAACGGAGATTCACAGCCAACGGCTGCTTAAGGAAGAGCAGGTGTTGCGCTGTGCTGAGCTGCCTTGAGACAAGTTTTACGATCAGGGGGGTGGCAAGGGGTGGGGTGGCTCTTTGTGGTGCTAAATCTCTTTACGGGGAGGGAGGGTGGAGAAGAGTTGGACCCCAAAGTGTGCAAGAGGCTGGCAAAGCTCCCAGGAAGTAGATCCAGCCAATCATTTGTTGTTGTTTAGTCGTGTCCGACTCTTCGTGACCCCCTGGACCAGAGCATGCCAGGCACTCCTGTCTTCCACTGCCTTCCACAGTTTGGTCAAACTCATGCTGGTCGCTTCAAGAACACTGTCCCACCATCTCATCCTCGGTCGTCCCCTTCTCCTTGTGCCCTCCATCTTTCCCAACATCAGAGTCTTTTCCAGGGAGTCTTCTCTTCTCATGATGTGGCCAAAGTCTTGGAGCCTCAGCTTCAGGATCTGTCCTTCCAGGGAGCACTCAGGGCTGATTTCCTTCAGAATGGAGAGGTTTGATCTTCTTGCAGTCCATGGGACTCTCAAGAGTCTCCTCCAGCACCACAATTCAAAAGCATCAACTCTTCAGCGATCAGCCTTCTTTATGGTCCAGCTCTCACTTCCATACATCACTACTGGGAAAACCAGATCATAGAATAATAGAATTGCAGAGTTGGAAGGGTCCCTGAGGGTCATGCAACTCCCTGCAATGCAAGAGTTGTGGGATGTAATCCTCTGGGAGCAGTCAAGTGCAACATTCCTTGTATGGCTAGAGTGGACATGCAAGAGGATGTTTGATCCAACCAGTCGAAACTTCCTGTTTCTTCCTGGGCTGGAGCATCCTTCCTTTTGTATGTGACTAAAGGTGAGTGTGACCTTACCTGTCCAGGTAACAAAATGACAAGTCACGGAGCACTCTCTCTCTCTCTTTCACGTCCTTCTACATTGGGCCAGTTTCTTAGCTAGGACTGCCCTGCTAGCTTTTCAGCTAGCAGAGGCACTGGGATCATTCCTTCCTATGGGATGGACCCACATGTATATATTTGTAACTAAGTCTGCCTTCAGGGATCACACTGTGCTCTGCCTGATGTAAGTAAACTTATTTTATTGACTTATGAATAATATTGTGGTGTGTTTATTCTTTTAAGAGGTATTTAAGGGAACTTACCAGGGCCGTACAATTCAATCTTAGACAGGTTGAATTGCATAATAGTGAGAGGCTCACACGAGCCTGCAACCAGCTATCTGCTGTGCGTGTAAGAAAGGGGAATGTAACTCCGCTACATAAAGAAACTTGCGAGCGCAAGTTAGGAAGGATATTAATAAACAATATATCCTCTCCTGCCTCCTTGAACATTCCCACAAGAGTCACAACTAAAGAATCCCTGGCAGATGACTATTGAACCTCTGTTTTAAAAACCTTCAAGGAAGGAGTCCACCACCTTTCGAGGGAGTCTGTTCCACTGTCCAACAGCTCTTACTGCTAGAAAGCTCTTCATGTTTAGTAAGAATCTCCTTGCTTGTAAATGGAATTGCCTGCTGAGATGTGCTTTGATGGCAAGGACCTGCCCTGTGGGAAAGCCACTTCTGCCTTAAGGAGGAGGTGGGGTTGCGGGCTTCACGGCCCCTCCACGTGTGCAGGGGGTGGGAGGCCAGCCCCGTGCAATTGGGGGATTCCTGACTGTGTCACCCCCTGACTGACCAATCAGGTCTGTCTGGGGTTGTGGCCTGCCCTATAAAGGTGGGACACAGTCGGGATCTCCCTCTTTGCTGCCTGCCAGCTGTTCCTGCTTTTCCCACCCTCCCACCCTATAAGATTTTCATCCCTTGACCTTACTATGGATCTTGGTTGGTCGCCGTTGAGGGGCCTGGCAGCCCCTTGGTTTTTGCCTACCTCTTGGCAAATCGTCACAACTTCCTTGGGTACTGGCGGTCAGGCATTGGTATTGCTCTGTAGATGAAAGAGGTGAGGTATCGCCATCACCTGCCCCGCATATTGAAGGGCAGTCCGTTAAAGGATTCCAGGGGGTGTGGCCCTGTCCAAAGCCTAGGGAGGTTAGGCTGTTGGAAGTGTGTGTTTGTTTGTTTTTTTAAAAAAAAATTATCCAATTTTCAAAAACAACAGGAAAAAAAACATTCCATATGAGTTAACATCCAATTCCAGTCTTTGTACTTTTTTAGACTTCCCTCAGCCTGTCGGAGAATTTTTCATATTATTACTATTATTCACATTTCTTCAATTGGCTATTGGAAGTGTATTATGGGAAATAGGGAGAGGTCTTAAAAGTTCACGCAAACCCAGCTCAGGGTTCCTACTCCTTGTGTGTTTGAAACTTGTTGCAACAAATAAAGATCAGGTCTACTGACCGTTGTTTGCTTCTTTAACTTGCTGTAGACTTCTTCTTTTTCTGACCAGAAAGATCTGGGGGAGTGGCACCCCAACAAGCTGGGCAGCGGAGTAAATACTCACCCCAGGATTTTTCCTTATCACTTCCAACCCTACAATTCTATGATTCTTTGGTTGGTCACCCTCTTCTGTACACCTTCCAGCCTGTCAAGACCCTTCTTAAACTGAGGTGCCCAGAAGTGAACTCCAGAACAGAGCATTTCCCTCGATCTGGACGCTAGACTTCTGTCGATGCCGCCTAGAATTGCATGAGCTTTTAATTGTCAGGTCAATGGCTTCTTAATATATACCGAGACAAGCGAGATGCAAAGATTAGGCTTGTAACTGGCACACTTTGAAGGCAATTTGTACATCGCGAGGGAAGCGGGGAATAGAGGCCTCATTGTAGTCTCTCCCTGTGTCCATATGAGCCCAGCAGCCAAAAGCAGCAAACAGACCCGTCGTGAAATGAATGTGGAAAGGAAGCAATCAAATTTGGAGGGGGAAACGGGGAGAATAGCTGCTTTTTTGTGAAAGAAGAAAAGTGGGGGGGGAGAGATTTTTGATCTATCTGGAGGGGCTCAGAGGTGAGCAACTGGAGAAATGGCAGCAACTAGGTTTCCTTAGTAACTCTGAGTCGAAAGCCTCCATAGGCCCCTTTAAAACAGAACGATGGATCTAGGAGCTAAGGAGACATTTTTCTTCCTACTTTGCAGATGACGGGGAATCGATAATGTTGCAAAGGAATGAGTTCTCCATCCACACGTTTTTGTTTTGGGCTGCTCTGATCTCTCAGTTGGCATATCCCCAAGTAGACCTTGCAGAAGAACGCTGCCTAGCCGGAACACTTTACAAGTGCAGGCGAGAAATGGACACCGATCTTCATCAGTGCTGAAAACAAGGCGTTATAAATCACCCGCTTTTGCTTTTAGCAAACATTTAGGCGCATGCTTGAGATAAATGGGAGGCTTCCCTTGCGGTGTCCCCTGGCAGCCATTCTCTCTGCTCACCTATCATAGAATCATAGAACTGTAGACTTGGAAGGGAACCCCAGCGGTCATCTAGTCCACCCCCTGCAATTCAGGAGCCGCAGCTAAAGAAACTCTGACATGTTCTTTATGAAGGACTTTCTGACAGCAAGAACTGTCCAAGCGTGGAACAGACAACCTGGGGAGGTGATGGGCTGGAGGTTTGAAAGCAGAGATCTGTCACTGATAGTTTAATTGTGATTCCTGCACTTCAGGGGGTTAGACTAGATGTCCTTTGAGGGTCCCTTCCAACTCTACAGCTCTATGGATAGGAGGAGGAGCATCAACCCTCTACCCACTCCAAGCATTTGATATACTTAAGGAAAAGCTGGGGAAATGTTCAGAAAGGGTGAAGGTCAAGGGAGATGGACAGGGTCTGCTAGGTGTGCAAGAGGTAGCATGAGAGAAGTTTATGAAATCTGGCAGGCCGTGAAGAAAGTGGCTAAAGAAAAGCTTTTATCCCCCTCTCATCGCACCAAAACTCACGGACATCCAGTGAAGCTGAATGCTGAAAGAATGTTGAAAGTCCTTCTTCGAATGTACAGTGGTGCCCCGCAAGACGAATGCCTCGCAAGGCAGAAAACTCGCTAGACGAAAGAGTTTTCCGTTTTGGAGGTGCTTCGCAAAACGAATCTCCTATGGGCTTGCTTCGCAAGACGAAAATGTCTTGCGAGTTCCTGCAGGTTTTTTTTCCCTCCCCCCCTTTTTCTAAGCCGCTAAGCCGCTTATCAGCTGATCCATTAAGCCGATAAGCCGCTAAAAGCCGCTAAAAGCCACTAAAAGCCACTAATCCGTCAATGGGCTTGCTTCGCAAGACGAAAAAACCGCTAGACGAAGAGAATCACAGAACGGATTCTTTTCGTCTTGCGAGGCACCACTGTATAAAACTGGTTCAAATATATGTTGGAAATGTAAGGAAAAAGAAGGGACTTTTTACCATATGTGGTGGGATTGTAGTAAAATTTAAAAAAATTGGGAAATAATGTACAATGAGTTGAAGAAAATGTTCCAGTTAACATCTGTTTAAAAGCCTGAAGCATTCTTGTTAGGGATTGTAGGAAAAGACCTGCCAAGGAAACTGAAAAATATTTTTATGTATGTGACAATGGCAGCAAAAGTCTTAATAGCACAAGGACGGAAGAACGAGGAAATCGCAACCAAAGAACTGTGGCAAGAGAAACTGATGGACTATGCGGAGTTGGCGAAATTGACACACAAACTACATGATGAGGACAACTGTGACTTTAAAGAAGAATGGGAACCTTTTACAAAGTACTTAAAGAAACAACAAAATGAACTGGACTCCTTGGCAGGTTTTGAATAAACATGCGCAAATTTATCATTGGTAACATACAGATAGATAAATTAAGGATCTTTACAATTTTATAATATGCAGAGAATAACATGTGCTGAAAAACCAGAGAGAGGAGCTGAGGGAAGTCTGGGTTGGGTTTCTGGTTTGGGGAGGGGTGGAGGGAAAAATAGGGGGGATGAGGATGATATGTGTTTGGTAAATTGTTATGTTGAAATTCTTAATAAAAAAGGGGGGAAACAAAGAAAGTTCTTCTTCATGCAGAGTTAAACTGTGGAACTCCTTGCCACTGCAGGCTGTGATGGCCACCAACCTGAATGGCTTTCTTAGAATCATAGAATCATAGAATCATAGAGTTGGAAGAGACCACAAGGGCCATCGAGTCCAACCCCCTGCCAAGCAGGAAACACCATCAGAGCACTCCTGACATATGGTTGTCAAGCCTCTGCTTAAAGACCTCCAAAGTAGGAGACTCCACCACACTCCTTGGCAGCAAATTCCACTGTCAAACAGCTCTTACTGTCAGGAAGTTCTTCCTAACGTTTAGGTGGAATCTTCTTTCTTGTAGTTTGGATCCATTGCTCCGTGTCCGCTTCTCTGGAGCAGCAGAAAACAACCTTTCTCCCTCCTCTATGTGACATCCTTTTATATATTTGAACATGGCTATCATATCACCCCTTAACCTCCTCTTCTCCAGGCTAAACATGCCCAGCTCCCTTAGCCGTTCCTCATAAGGCATCGTTTCCAGGCCTTTGACCATTTTGGTTGCCCTCCTCTGGACACGTTCCAGTTTGTCAGTGTCCTTCTTGAACTGTGGTGCCCAGAACTGGACACAGTACTCCAGGTGAGGTCTGACCAGAGCAGAATACAGTGGCACTATTACTTCCCTTGATCTAGAGGGATCTTTCAAAGAGGGTTGGAATATTTCATGGAGGAGAAGAGGGCTACCCATGACTACTAGCCATGATGGCTCTGCAGCAATGCTTCTGAATCCCAGCTGCTGGAAACCATAGGAAGGAAGAGTTGTTCTTGTGTTCGAATCCTGCTCATGAGTTCTCCACCTGCTTGGCCACTGTGAGAACAGGCTGCTGGACAAGATGGGTCACTGGCCTGACCCAGCAGCCGGCTGTTCTTGTTTCTTCTCAAGGCACAATCCTCTCTCCTTCTCTTTACGCTCAGTGCCCTTGCAGGAAATACCCAGCATCCCCACCGCCAAACACCTCGGGCATCGCCACTCAGGGCGCCTCTCAGCAAGCCGAAGAATTCAAGACACATGGGAGTGGAATTCTGGCACGCCGGGATCTCGTTTATTCCTCAGCGCTGTTTTAAAAATAGAGTTTATAAGCAGGGAGACACTGAGGTCCCAGTAACCAAAATAAAAACGACATGCAGGTCTCCATTGCTTACTCAGTGCAGGCCAGGAACCAGCGATGCAACAGAGTTCGCGGCCTTGGCAGCCGAGGGAAGATCTGGAGGGCTTGGAATTGTCTGGCAAGAGCCTTTTCCAAATAATCTCCAGCCAGGAGAACACATGGACTCCGCTAGGGACCAAAGCTGCGGGTTGCAAGGGCAGATCGCTGGAACGGCACAGAGCCCCCAGGAAAAAATGCCGGGAATTTCGCAGAGGTCCAGGAGCCTGCACTTTCTCTACACCCCGGAATTGACCCCAATTGCATGAGTTGTGCCCATTCCTCTGCATTAGGGGAGGGTGGGGGGCAAGCCTGTGGTCCTAAATGAAGCAGCTCAGAATGGGACCCCAAGGCTCTGTTACTCTCTCCCAGAAACGTATTTGGGTGCTTGGGTGTAGCTCTCGTTGAATGCAAGAAGGAACAATGTACATCATGAGATATGGAATGCCAGCTGGCCTTTAGGGGATCTGCGCCAGGGGATATTGCTCAGTTCCCTCCCCAGCACCCAAAGTCCCAACAACGGGTTATATCCAACATTAGCTGGAACAGACCCGCTGGAATTAACAAACGTGACTGATAGGCAGTGTTTCATAGTGGTTAGAGTGTCAGACTAGGACCTAGGAGACCAGGCTTGACAACCATATGTCAGGAGTGCTTTGATGGTGTTTCCTGCTTGGCAGGGGGTTGGACTCGATGGCCCTTGTGGTCTCTTCCAACTCTAGGATTCTATGATTCTATGATTCCTCCCACTCAGCCATGAAGCTCACTGGATGACTTGGGCCAGTCGTAGAATCCTAGAATCATAGACACCCCCCCCCCAAAAAAAAAGAACACATGGGAACTGTAGTTTATTCAGAGTGCGGGGAATCGCACCTCTATGGTGGGTAAACTACAGCTTCCAGTTTTCCTTTTGGGAACAACGTTCTTTGAATGTGTGGTGCGGTGCCCAGGCTAGATGTGACCTCTTGCAAAAAAGGGAAAGATCACACCCACCCCCCACTTTTGCCTCTAGGCTCATTGAAGAAAAAAATGGTAGGCATAAATGTAATATATAACTAAATAAATAACTTAGGTCTATGAATTTCAGTGGATCTGCTCAAAGTGGAACTTAATTGGACACTGCAGTGCGTAGATTCAGAGAAATGGGTCTTCTTTGCCCTATAAAGCCTGACTCATCATCAAAGGTGAACTCTGCAACCGCTGCTTATCTGATAAGACGCCTTGTATGAACAACATCGTTCTCTAGCCTGGCTGCCCGGTGAGTTTTGGCTAGGGAGGACAATTCGGACATTGCAATAAGTGAAAATGGATGCCTGTACAGTGGTACCTCGGGTTAAGTACTTAATTCATTCCGGAGGTCCGTTCTTAACCTGAAACTGTTTTTAACCTGAAGCACCACTTTAGTTAATGGGGCCTCCTGCTGCTGCCGTGCGATTTCTGTTCTCATCCTGAAGCAAAGTTCTTAACCCGAGGTACTTTTCTGGGTTAGCGGAGTCTGTAACCTGAAGCGTATGTAACCTGAAACATATGTAACCTGAGGTACCACTGTACAAGTAACTCATGGATCAACATTTCTTTTTTCTTCTTACAGTTCAGGTAAACGCTTTGGTATTGTCGGATCTTATCATGCCTGGAAAACCCGGAGAGATTTTGCTTATCCAAGCTCTGGTTCAGTGGGTAAGATCGTATTTTCACCAAGTGCAGCTGCAGAATGGCAAGAAAAACTCTGGGATCCAGGGGGATTAATCGGTGCACAATACTACTACCAAAATACCGGGCGAGCGAAAGTGTGAATGAGCCTGGAAACAGCAACCTCAATTTGACCCTGAAATGAGGGAACATTTGGTGCAGATCTCCTTTGCTGTCCACACCATTCATGGTTTCATAAATGCTCTCTATTTTGCATACACCCCTAAACTTGCCAAGGAGTCGTTATGCCCAGACCATTAAAATGGTATCTTTGGTCACTGGGGCGGGTGTTTGCATTTCCCCTCTGTCCTCCCCCCCCCCCATGCCAAGAGAGATGTTTGTCTCTCACTCAGAAGCTTGCACCCTCTTTCAGCACCGGTGGTGTTCACTGCTGACACAAAGCAGAGCTCTGCAGCGTGAGCCATTTCTGCAGTCGGCTGGCTTCTCCCAGAGACCTTCAGCTGGCTGCAACCGCTGGCGGTCTGGCAGGAGAAGCTGTTTTCTCGTTGGCCTTTGAGAACCGCCAGCAGAACTCCAGAGGGTGTCGTGGGAGACGGAGGCGGCTGGGTAGGCCTCCTGGGGACCCTTTGCTCCTGCGAACATCGGGCACAGCCAAAGGCCGCCCGTAAACTATCCCAGGCATGTGGGGAAAGGACTGGAGCCGGCCTGCTGACGGGTTGCGGTCCAAGGTGACTCCTCCAAAGATTTTCATGATGGTGGCTCAGCCCCAAAGCTGAGCTCAACGATGCACCATTTGAGAGCCATATTTGGAGACTAGAGCTCATGAACATCTAATGCAGCTGAGTGTTGGGAAATTTAGGGTGGTTAAAGGAAAACACAGGACATAGAATTGAGCTGTGGAACTCTCTCCCACAGGAGACAGCTAGGGCCAATAATTTGGAGGGCTTTTTAAAAGGATTAGACAAATTCCTGGAGGAGGAGAGGGCTCTCAATGGCTCCAAGCCAGGATGCTTCTTCTCTGCCTCCACAGTTGGAGGCAAACGCTTCTGAATCTCAGTTGATGGAAGCCACAGGCAGGGAGAGTTGCTCTTGTGTTCGAATCCTACTTGCAGGCTTCTCATTCTGGTCGACCACTGTGGGAACAGGATACTGGACTATATGGGCCATTGGTCTGATCCAGCAGGGTTCTTCTTATGTTCTTATTTCATCAAGAGTAAAGGAGAGCTGAAATTCCCAACCTGCCATTTGGCTCCAGCACTTACTCTCTTCTTTTCCCTCCTCACCTTCCAGTTTTTGCATTGCACGAAAGGTCTGGCCTCATGCAACAAGCACAGGATCTGCAGCACACTGCTAATGACATTGCCGGTTGTGGGGGTCAGTCTGGATGATGCTCTGAGCCCCTTCTGATTCTCAGGAATTCATGTATCTCTGCGGGTAGAAGGGATGAGAGCAAGCTTGCCAAACCTGTCCCATTGTCTAGGTAACGGTTTGTGCTGACTAGTTAAGCACCGCGATGGGCATAACCAAAGAAGTCACTCTGTGCCATAGAAAAAATGGTGGGGGCCTCTGCCACCCCCACCAACACGGTGCTAGGCACAATCGACAGAGTAATGGATGAGGAAGCTGAAATCAGGATGGAAGTTGGAGACACAGAGATCTGCTTGCTCTGTGCTGCACCCAAACTTGTGACAAGGTCTGCTGGGATGCTAATACTAAGAGCCCCTCGATCTTATGCTCAGGTTGCATATATGTGTAAATAAAACCATATTTCCTAAAGACATCACAGTCTCTGCTGACCTTCATTTCAAAGAAACTGAACTTTGGAGAAAGCACCTAGCACTCCTGGAGCATCAGAGGTTGGAGGTGATGTAGTGGGGGCAATTCTCAGATTTTCAGAGGGATTAGACTATCACAATTTTCACCGAAAGATTCAAGCACCAGCAAATTCAAGTTGTGCATTTATAGTTGATTGGGAGTCCTTGTGCAAGAAACCCGCTTTCCCCAAAATTCAAATGTTTTGCGGCAAGACAGATGGGCAAATGCACTGGGAAGGACAGGATATAACCCTTGCTTTGATGCAACGTCATCTAACCTCCCCCAAACAAATCAGAATGAAAGCTCATCTAATAGCCATTGTCCAAGTGGCTTGTTTTCTCCTGCTCTGGAGGGTAGGAGGCGAACCACTGGAATCAAGACCCCCAAAAGGAGATTCCAACTAAACTTCAGGAATAACTTTCTGACGTAAGAGATGGTCAACAGTTGAATGGACTCCCTTTGAAGGTGGTGGCCTCTCCATCCTTGGAGGTGTTGAAGCAGAGGTTGGGTGGCCATCTGTCATGGATGTTTTAGTTGAGATTCCTGTATTGCTGGGCATTGGTCAAGCGGTCCCTCAGGGTCCCTTCCAACTCTACACTTCTATGATACCATGATCTTTGCTTGCTTGCTAAAATCTGTTTGTTCATTTGTGGGTTTTCTGGCTATCATCTTCATGTGGCTGAACAAAAGAATTGGATTTGATGGAGGCAGATGTGGCTCCTTCTCATGAACACAATGGACTTATCCATTACCCAAAAAGTGCAACATCTCTGGCTGAAGATGTCTCAACAACAGCTATCATTTCCACAACCGGGTACATGAAGATGGTCCAGATCTCTGGTCAAGAAATCATTGAAGGCTTAAGAACTTGCACCATGCCAAATATGTGTTGGAAATGTAAAGCAAAAGAAGGGATCTTTTATCGTATGTGGTGGGATTGTAGTAAAATTAAAAACTTTTGGGAAATGATATATAATGAGTTGAAGAAAATGTTCCAATTAACATTTGTCCAAAAAAAACCTGAAGCTTTTTTGTTAGGGATTGTAGGAAAAGACCTGCCAAGGAAACTGAAAAATATCTTCATGTATGCGACAACAGGGGCAAGAGTCTTAATAGCACAAGGATGGAAGAATGAGGAAACCTCGACTAAAGAACTGTGGCAAGAGAAACTAATGGATTATGCAGAATTGGCAAAACTGACACATAAACTATGTGGCAAGGATAACTGTGACTTTAAAGATGAATGGGAACCTTTTACAAAGTATTTAAAACAACAACAAAATGAACTGGACTCCTTGGCAGGTTTTGAATAGACATTCACAAACTTTTTATTGATACCATCTAGATAGATAAATTAAGGTTCTGTACAATTTTGTAACATGCAGAGAATAACATAGATTGATAAATTAGAGAAAGGAGCTGAGGGAAGTCTGGGGGGAGGGGGTATGTTTTGGGGAGGGGGAGGGGGAAAATAGGGGGGAATTAAGGAAGATATGTTTTTGATAAAATGTTATGTTGAAATTCCTGGGCTGAGAGAAGGGTCTCTCCTGCACGCCTCCCCCCTGCCCTCCTGGCATGTTGGGAGGAGGGGCTTCTTAGAGTGACAGCCACATTCTGGGGGAGAGGTGGGGGGGCGTCCCAGCATCTGAGTGAGAGAGGCGCCCCGCCTTCCTCCAGAGATGTTGGCCCCCTTCCTGATCCTTCAGGAAATCAAATAGAATTAGGAGGAGAAATAAAGCAGATAACGCAGAGCAAGTTGTGTCAAATAACCATAATAATGGCAGGCTGGGAATTCCCAGGAGCTGCGTCCGACTCCAAGAATTGCTAGTTTGCTTTCTCCATTTCAAAGATGGCTCCTGCTCCTGCTTATCTTGGCCAAGGAGGGGTGTGATTCTGCGTGCTAAAGGAGAAAGCGGAGGAGGAGGAGGAGGGAGGAGGCAGGAAAAAGGCCCCCCTGAATGGCACCAAGTGCATTGGACCATTGCCCATTGTGCTGAGGGCAAGTTGGACCTCCTCAAAATGATGGGGCTTGGAGCTTTCCCCCAAAGTAGATTCATTCAGGTTTGCTTGTTTGTTTTACTAACCAAACAACCCTTACTTATTCTTGACTGGGATTACTGGGGAGATGGTCTGAATAGGTGGATTCACTGTATCCCGTTCTAGGCACCCTTTGGGGCAAGCATTTTCACCCGTGCTCCAGACGTATGACATCAGACGAGCCTGCTGGATGGCTTGATGGCCTACCTAGTCTGGCGTCCTGCTCTCATCCACAGCCCTCTCCTCCTCCATGACTTTGTCTAATCCTCTTTTAAAGCCATCCGAGTTGGTGGCCATCACTGCCTCCTGTGGCAGGCAGTTCCACAGTTTAACTCAAGCCTAGGACTTGCCGATCGGAAGGTCGGCAGTTCGAATCCCCGCGATGGGGTGAGCTCCCGTTGCTCGGTCCCTGCTCCTGCCCACCTAGCAGTTCGAAAGCACACCAGTTCAAGTAGATAAATAGGTACCACTATGGCAGGAAGGTAAACAGCGTTTCCATGTGCTGCTCTGGTTCGCCAGAAGAAGCTTAGTCATGCTGGCCACATGACCCGGAAGCTGTCTGCGGACAAACGCCGGCTCCCTCGGCCTATAGAGCGAGATGAGCGTGCAACCCCAGAGTCGACCGCAACTGGACCTAATGGTCAGGGGCCCCTTTACCTTTACCTTTATGTGAAGAAATCCTTTCTTTGATTTTTCCTGATTCCTCCAACATTCAGCTTCACTGAGTGTCCATGAGAGATGAAGAAAAGCTTTTCACTCTCCACTTTCGTAGAATCATAGAGGGGACCCCAAAGGCCATCTAGACCAACTCCCTGCAACGCAGGCGTCTCAGCTAAAGCACCTCATGCATAATTTTATCACGTTGCCTCTCCTGGAGGGCACCAACTTGGGGAAGGCAGTTGTAATGGTTATTCTGCTTCATCTCTGTGAATAAGGCCATTTTTTTTTTTTTAAAAAAAAAGAGGAATCTGCAAATGGGCTACAGTCCTAAAATACAAATGTCTTAAATGTAGCAAGGCGGAGTCAGGTCACAAATCCTATTGTAAATATTACACCGTCCCTAAAAAGTTCAGGGTTAACTCAGCTCCATTCCTTCATGACTGACAGTTCTGTTTTCTCCTTTTGCGTGTGTGCCTGTTTTGCACATTTTAATTTTTTGGGTAGAACCTACTTTGGTCGCAACCCAGCAATCTGTTTCAACTTGGGAGTCAACTTCCCGGTTGTAGGCGAAGGGCCAAGGTTCAAGTTAGGGGCAAGTCATATATGTGTCAAAATGAGCAATGTCTTTCGGGGTCACGTATACTTTTGACTTCGGTGCTGCTTTATGTAGGCTGTAAAATTAATAGGTGGGAACGAGATTTATTTGTCCCCTTGGCATGTTAGTTGCTTGTTAGGTTAAACTCGCTGATTTCCTTGTACAAAAGTGCTGGTTAAAATAATCGCCCTGGAAACAGTCCCCTGGGAATCATCCGTCTTCTGAAATCACAATTCCTGAATGGCTAAGCATGGAGAGAGGGGGGGAAAAAACTTGAGCAACAACTAAACAAGGAGAGGGAAAATCAACCTTGGAGCTGGTGCTCAATTTAGGAGCCTGCAGGGGGCGAGAAGCCTACCTGTGTCTACTCAGAAGTAAGCCACCCTGGGCTCACTTACTCCCAGGGACACTTACCTGGGACTAAGTTTCATTGAACTCAATGGGGCTTGCTTCTGAGTAAAAATTATTATTAATCACAAGCGTAGGCTTGCAGGACTCATTAAACCCATGCAATAATAGAATTGGACTTGAGCTTCCAGCTGAACCTTGAGAAGAACTTCCTGGTGGTCAGAAATGTTTAACAGTGAAACGGATTCCCTTGGCAGTTGGGGGACTCTCCTTCGTCGGAGGTTTTTAAGCAGAGGTTGGAAGGACATCTCATGGATACCTTAGTTGAGATTCCTGAATTCCAGGGGGTTGGTCTAGATGACTCTCAGGTTCCCTTCCAACTCCACAGTCCTACACTCGCCTGGCTGCTGCAGGGAACTTCCCACATCCCAATAGGAAAAAGCCCACAGCATGGCTTATATTTATCCAGGAGTAGTAGTAGTAGTAGTAGTAGTAGTAGTAGTAGTAGTAATAATAATAATAATAATAATAATAATAATAATAATAATAATTTGTTATTTATACCCCACCCATCTGGCTGGGTTTCCCCAGCCACTCTGGGCGGCTTCCAACCAAATATTAAAAACAATACAGCATCAGACATTAAAAACTTCCCTAAACAGGGCCACCTTCAGTTGTCTTTAAAAAGGAAAATAGTTGTTTATTGCCTTGACTTCTGGTGGGAGGGCATTCCACAGAGCGGGCACCATCACCGAAAAGGCCCTCTGCCTGGTTCCCTGTAACCTTGCTTCTCACAGTGAGGGAACCTCCAGAATGCCCTTGGAGCTGGACCTCAGTGTCTGGGCTGAATGATGGGGATGGAGACGCTCCTTCAGGTCTACTGCGCCAAGACCCTTTAGGGCTTCAAAGGTCAGCACCAACACTTTGAATTGTGCTCGGAAACTTACTGGGAGCCAAGGAAGATATTTCAGGACCAGTGTTATATGGTCTTGGCGGCTGCTCCCAGTCACCAGTCTAGCTGCCGCATTCTGGATTAATTGCAAGAGTAAGTGAAGAATTAGAGAGAGGAAGAGGGGAGGAAGAGGAGAGGGAGAGAGAGAGAGAGCATCTAAGTGCAATCTCCAAGGGACCTGACGCCAAACTCCATCATGGAGCCTAAGGAGAAGTTTCCTGCTCTCCAGACATTATGTCACTGGGGCTCGGATGGTAGCAAGCTTCTACCCTCTCCTTTTGCATCTCACCGCAAGCCATTTATGCGACAGGACACTCACTCACCTCCTTCAGAGTCACACTCCATCAATCACAGGGAATTCGCTTTCTTAGAATTCAAGGAAGGAGCCCATGGTGGAGTGGATGGGGAGAGCGAGGAAGAGGGTCCAGGGGCCTCCCTTCAAAGCGGGATACAAGCAAAGCACTCTTACTTCTCCTGGCCCAAACAGATGGAAGACTAGGGCTGCTTTTGAAGCCTTGCATTTTCCCAAGGGGAGAGATTGCTCTCTCAAAAGCTACTAGTCATTCTGGCTATCTGCGGTCTCTACAATGTTGTAGAACAGAGCATCATCATCATCATCATCATCATCATCATCATCATCATTTATTTATACCCCGCCCATCTGGCTGGGCTTCCCCAGCCACTCTGGGCAGCTTCCAACAAAATATTAAGATATCGTAATGCATCAAACATTAAAAGCTTCCCTAAAGAGGGCTGCCTTCAGATGTCTTCTAAAAGTCTGGTAGTTGTTTTTCTCTTTGACATCTGGTGGGAGGGTGTTCCACAGGGCAGGTGCCACTACCAAGAAGGCCCTCTGCCTGGCTCCCTGTAACTTGGCTTCTCGCAGTGAAGGAACCACCAAAAAACCCTCAGAGCTGGACCTCAGTGTCCAGGCTGAACGATGGGGCTGGAGATGCTCCTTCAGATATACAGGACCGAGGCCGTTTAGGGCTTTAAAGGTCAGCACCAACACTTTGAATTGTGCTCAGAACCGTACTGGGAGCCAATGTAGGTCTTTCAAGACTGGTGTTATGTGGTCTCGGCGGCTGCTCCCAGTCACCAGTCTAGCTGCCGCATTCTGGATTAGTTGTAGTTTCCGAGTCACCTTCAAAGGTAGCCCCACGTAGAGCGCATGGCAGTAGTCCAAGCGGGAGATAACCAGAGCATGCACCAATCTGGCCAGACAGGGAAGGTCTCATCCTGCATACCAGATGGAGCTGGTAAACAGCTGCCCTGGACACAAGAGGCAGGGGCACCAGATTTTACCATCTCACAAGGCACTCCTGCCGTTTGAGAGCCTAAAGTCCACCACTGCTCTTCTCCAAGGTCCTCTCATGATTTTGGGAGGTGCCGGCCTGTCCTTGGGTTAAGGAAGAGCCCCTGTTCGAAATGGGCGCCCTGGGAGAACGCAGGACAGAGAGCTGGCCACAGCAGGGGGGCATTTTAAGAAATTTGCTCCAAGTCCCCCAGGCATGGCAGCCCCAGTTCACCTTAGGTTTCATTCACGTTGTTCCAAGGCGTCTTCGTTCCAGTCAACGGTTCAGAAAGATTTTCCCAAGGCGCTTTAGAGTCCATATCTGTTTATAACAGCAGCCCCTCCGTATCCAAACAAGCCTTGATTGCTTTCGTATTGCTTCCCTATCTTGCCTCAAATGCCCTGGTAACAATGTTCCCAGGATATACAACTCACACAAGACACCATTTGGAGGTAATTTCTTCTTGCTGCTGCTAGTATAAACATCTTCCTGGATTCTCCCCTAAAAAAGAACCTTTTTTTATTGAAAACAGTCCGGCCAGACACCGCTGTCTGTCAGTGACAGACTGCAGCAGGCAGAAGCTGTTGAGTTCTTCCTCTGGCATTTGCCAGGACAGGACTTTGCCTATGCGGGACCGAAGGTTCCCGAGAGAAGCTGCAGAATTGCTCAGCAGGGAGAGAAGGACCCAGTGCCTTTTGTCACCCAGGCTCTAACATCTTGTTCCGCGCTCGGCTCCAATCTCCAAGCAGTGAAAGATTCCAGGGTTTCTTTTTCTTTTTCAAAAAATTAAATTTATTTATTTTATTAAAATAATTCAACATTAATACATACACATTACGAATATGCAAACAAACATACATTTCATACTGTCCTTAAAAATATTAATACATGTTGTTGTTGTTGTTTAGTCGTTTAGTCGTGTCCAACTCTTCGTGACCCCATGGACCAGAGCACACCAGGCACTCCTGTCTTCCACTGCCTCCCGCAGTTTGGTCAGACTCATGCTGGTAGCTTCGAGAACACTGTCCCACCATCTCGTCCTCCTTCCTCCCCTTCTCCTTGTGCCCTCCATCTTTCCCAACATCAGGGTCTTTTCCAGGGAGTCTTCTCTTCTCATGAGGTGGCCAAAGTCTTGGAGCCTCAGCTTCAGGATCTGGCCTTCCAGTGAGCACTCAGGGCTGATTTCCTTCAGAATGGAGAGGTTGGGTCTTCTTGCAGTCCATGGGACTCTCAAGAGTCTCCTCCAGCACCAGAATTCAAAAGCATCCATTCTTCGGCAATCAGCCTTCTTGATGGTCCAGCTCTCACTTCCATACATCACTACTGGGAGAACTATGGCTTTAACTATATTAGTGTTTCCCAACCTTTTTTGGGCAAAGGCACACTTGTTTCATGAAAAAAATCTCGAGGCACACCACCATTACAGCCCCGTGACGTCAGCGCGCAGCGTCACGCCGGGAGGGACATGAATTGCTAGCAAATTACATAATCACCTCCTTGAGGGCTGGCTCATCTTCTCCGAAGGCAGAACCCCATTAATTAACAGCACAGACTCACACCATAGCCAAGACGAGGGGGGAAAACCTCAGTCATGCACAGTCATGCACATGTGGGGGCTAAATGAGTACGAAGACCGGGCAGAGAGCAGGGTTCAAATCACCCCACCTGGCCAGGACAATCCCTGGGTGCTCCCTTGGGCCACTCGCCTGACCCACCTCGCAGGGCTGTTGTTGCGAGGATAACACGGGGAGAACCACGCGCGCCTCCGGGAGCTCCTTGGAGGAGAAAGCGGGCGATGAATGCAATGCACGAAATATATGAGAGGCGAGCAGGTTTTGCAGGTGAGGGGCCCCCGCCAGCCTCCACTTCCAACACCCAGCGCAACGACGCCGAAGTTTCCCCTTGGGCTCGGCTCGGGGAGCAGCGCTGCTCCCCCCCGGCTCCCCTTCGCCCTCCCGGCTCTCTCTGCTGCCCACTGGGGACCCCCCTCACCTGCCAAGTCCGGAGCGCCGGTGGAAGTTGCATGCATGCATGCAGGGCGCCGCGTTGCCATTGCATTGCACTGCACTCCATGCAACACCTGCACGCATGCATTGCCTTGCACGCCCGCCAAGGGGTCTCCCCGCGGTCCGATGCGTCCCCTCCGGTGCGGATGCAGCATTGCAAAAATAAAACCCCCCGACGCAGCCCTACCTGGGGGGCAGCCTCCGCCTCCGCCGCTCCGCCTCCGCGGGGATCCCCGGGCTCCATCCTGCCGCCCGATCTCCGCGGGGGCGCAGGCAGGCTGTGCGGGGTCTGCGCGGAAGAGCCCCTGCCCGCCCGGCCGCCGCCGCCGCGCTCATTCCATGGCCGGGAGAAGAGCGCTTCAAACAAAACGCCCGGCCCGCCAGGCCACGCTGGGAAATGTAGTTCGCGCACCCCGCGCGGGCGCAGAGCCCAAGGGCGAGGGGACTACGGATCCCGGCAGCCCCCGCGCCGGGGACGGAGGGGGAGAGGCCAGGTGCAGGGATGGAGGGACGGGTGGGCGAGCGAGTGAGTGAGTGGCAGCCGCCAAGCCTTGGCCGAGAGCCAGGAAGGGCCTCCCCGGAGGAGGAGGAGGAGGAGGAGGGAGGCGCAGAGCGGGAGGGAGGGAGGGAACCCCAGGGGTCATCTAGTGACGGTGCCCCAATCGAAAATTCGACTTTTTTTAAAAAAAAAAATCTTTCAATTTTTTTAATTTTTCCCGCAGCACACCAGGCAACATCTTGCGGCAAACTAGTGTGCCGCGGAACAGTGGTTGGGAAACATTGAACTATATGGACCTTTGTCGGCAAAGGTGATGTCTCTGCTTTTTAAGATGCTGTCTAGGTTTGTCATTGCTTTTCTCCCAAGAAGCAGGCGTCTTTTAATTTCGCGGCTTCTGTCACCATCTGCAGTGATCATGGAGCCCAAGAAAGTAAAATCTCTCACTGCCTCCATTTCTTCGCCTTCTATTTGCCAGGAGGTGAGGGGACCAGTGGCCATGATCTTCGTTTTTTTGATGTTGCGCTTCAGACCATATTTTGCGCTCTCCTCTTTCACCCTCATTAAAAGGTTCTTTAATTCCTCCTCACTTTCTGCCATCAAGGTTGTGTCATCTGCATATCTGCATATTCATGCATACCCACACTCAATCCCACACATACTTCCTTTTCCCACCACCATCCCTCACTTGTGTTAGACTTCCAATCTACTCCATTGCAATTTCTTTCCACTTCTATTACTTTCTTTCACACACTTTTAAACCAACTTTCTGCTTCTTTTTCTGTTACACATTGTTATCCATCTTATTTAGTATTTCAGTATTTATAACAGAACTTATTTATTCTAATAGGCGTTCTGAAGGATTCCAAAAGAGAAGATAGACAAGGACTGGAAGGTGTTTAAAGGATATTTGCAAAATCATATTGAAAAACCAGAGATTCCAGGGTTTCTAGACGTTTATCCAGGTTCAGTTTCCTTGGAATGAAGGTCAGCAGAGACTGTGATGTCTTTAGAATGTGTGGTTTTATTTACACATATCAACAACCTCACAGCATCAACACCCCCAAAAGAACTGGCTTCTCCATTAGTTACTGCTTTGGATCCAGCACGGAGAAAGCAGGTCTCTGTGTCTCCAGCTTCCAGCTCTCACAATATTGTTCTCCTACCTAGCTGCTAGGTGAGGGGAGCAGGTGAAGAAAAGACCTGACATTAGCCTGCAGGGCACCTTCTCTCAGTTGTAGCTCTTGCAACCTGAGCTACATTTGTTCTGATATAGCACTAAAGAGCATGTTTTCCAGAGGAAACTCGTACCTAGAAAGCATGGGAGAAATAGAAAACTGCTCAGACCCATACTTTCCAGGCACAGGGCATGCAGAGTTGTGAGGGAGCCCTAACTGTGGGTCACAGTTGAAACTCTTCGTATTTGCCCTCTTTAGAGTACATCAGTGGTTCCCACACTTTTACTGACTACTGTCCTTTTGGTGCCATAAACTCATAGGGTCTTCCAGTCCAATTCCCCACAATGCAGGAATCACAGCATCCCTGACAGGTGGCCATCCAACCTCTGTTGAAAATCCTCCGGCGAAGGAAAGCATGCCATTTATTCATTATGAATTCTTGTGAAGGTGGCATTACTGCGTTCAGACTTCGTTGGAATGGTTTTATCCTTTTTGTATCTTGCGTTTAGGCATCTTATCCTGCTCTTTTTATTTTGTACTCAGCTTCAATGGCTTTGGGCTGTGAAGCAGTCTATAAATGTGGGTTGTGGGACAGCAGATTCTGTGTATGCCCCCCCCCCAAAAAAAAAACCTGCGTTGTTTGATTAACTCAGTACTTGCAACAGGCATTACTGTGCAAAAAAAAAAAAAGGGTGCCATGTTCAATGGACTATATTTGTTCTTCCCTCCGATAGTTCAGTAGGTGGCACTGTTCTCCTGGGAAATTAGATTAATTAGTCCCCTCCCCCTTCTCCAAGTTCTTCCCAAGGGAGATTATGCTGTGCTTTTTATCAGGGTGGAATCTTCTGGATTCAAGTGTCCCATATGAGTTAATATTCAGTTCTTCTACACGGGCAATAATGCTTTCAGGTGGGGGGTTTCAACTCAGCGACTATCCAACCTCTTTGAGATCCCATCCTCAAGGCCACAGAAAGCCCAGGAATGTGAGATGTGAAATAAAATGGCCCATTCTTTAAAAAAAAAAGGGCAATATGAAGCTGAATGTTGGAAGATTCAGCGAAGATAAAAGGAAAGTCTTCTTCATGCAACACACAATTTGCACGGGTCTCCTAAATGCCGCTAGGGGACCTTGAATACAAGGCCAGTTGCGTCTCCTTTTTTCATTGGGATGAACTCTGGGTGCCCTGGGTGCTTTTTGGGTCAGCTTTTAAGAAGCGCCTCCTGAGCTTGTTACATAAAGACCAGACAATCCCCTTTGGCTGAATGTCACAAATGCAAAACATTTTCTTGTTCCTCTCCCAAACTTGTTATTTCTTCCCATCTTCCTGAGCTGCTGCAAAGGGAGCTCCAGGCAAGACCATCCAGTGGAGAGAGCAATTCTCTGAAGATTCATGTCTGCTCCAGAAATGGCTACCTTTTAAAAATAAGACACTGCTGGAGGTGGGAAAGTGCCGTTTTGCACAGTCGTTCTCCATTTGCTGAGGAGGTGCAGAGAGAGCATTGGAAAAGCCTGCTGGATCAGGCCTTTGGCCCCCTCAGATCCAGAATCTTGGCCTCACAGTGGCCAAACAGATGCCCATTATGGGAAACCTGGAAGCAGGATCCAAGCACCAGCGCTCTCTCCCCTTCTGTGGCTTCCAGCAACAGGTCTTCAGAAACATCGAAACTGTGGAGGCAGAACAGAGCCCTCCTGGCTAGGAGCCCTTGATAGCCCTCCGCTCCATGAATTTGTCCAATTTTCTTTTAAAGCCATCTAGCAGAGACATCCCCTTCATGGATCACTGCCTTGACGTGGCGAAGGGGCTGGAATAACTCAGAGAAGCTATGAGCTAGGCCGTGCAGGGCCACCCAAGATGGACAGGTCATAGTGGAGAGTTTTGACCAAACATGATCCACCTGGAGCAGGAACTGGCAAGCCACTCCAGTATCCCTGCCAGGAAAACTCCATGGACAAAGCAATGACAAGCCTAGACAGCATCTTAAAAAGCAGAGACATCACCTTGCCAACAAAGGTCCATATAGTTAAAGCCATGGTTTTCCCAGTAGTGATGTATGGAAGTGAGAGCTGGACCATCAAGAAGGCTGATCGCCGAAGAATGGATGCTTTTGAATTCTGGTGCTGGAGGAGACTCTTGAGAGTCCCATTGACTGCAAGAAGATCAAACCTATCCATTCTTAAGGAAATCAGCCCGGAGTTCTCAAATTGATTAAGTTTGAGAACCAGGGTACCACTGTACTTTAGAAATGCTGCTAAAAAGGAAGGATAAGCCAAATAAGTTTTTCTTCATTTGGCAACCCTTTCAAAGCATATTTTCTAACACGTATGCTGTTGGGCAGAGGTGGGGGGGGGCATTTTCACCTATATGCAAGAGTCCCTTACTCTTTCTCCTTCTCCATATATGCAACGTTATCAGCTGGATGTGTAAAGTGGTTCGCATATTGAATTTGTTCTCCAGGAATTTGACCAATCCTCTTTTAAAGCTGTCCGAGTTGAATGCCAGAACTGCCTCCTACAAGAGCGAGATCCATCACTCTCTGCTGATTCAGGGTTTATCCACATTGACCTTTCTTTTGCTCTTTCCATGGATGGTCCACGATTTAAGGCTCCATGTTCTAGGGCATTAGTAGTAGTAGCAGCAGTAGTATTACTCTGGAACTTTCTCCACAAAAAGCTGCTCTTTAATGCTCAATTGGAACAAATGGACGTCCATGGAAAACCCGAATGGATGTTTGCTTTGATTGAGTGCTAAAGAGTGGGGTTTCGTAGGAAAAGCTTTGGGACAAAGGAAAAATGCTTGGGCACAGAGTTTTTAAGTGCAGACCTGAGTCTGGAAAGTGCAGGGGGAAAGGTAATTGTGACTAAGCCCTTTTTCTTGTCTGTCCTGGTTCTCCCAACATTCAGCTACGTTGGAGGTCCCCACAGAGTTCTAGGGTTGAGAGAGAAAGATATGTTCTCTGTCCACTTTATCCATGCCAGACATCATTTTATAAATTTCTATCATGTCGCCTCTGACTCATCTTTTCTCTAAACTAGCAAAGCCTGCGATTTTTACTCCGGACAAAACGTTTCGGCTGGGTTACAAGAACGTCCCTGGCATTCCGTTAAAATCCTGTGAGGACCGCTCCTTCTCCTGGCTTAACACTTTTGCTCATCAGAGCCAGCCTGGAGCAAACAGCTAGAGAGGCTCAGGTGTGTCAACAGGTACACCTAAGAACAGGCTATGAACATGATGAAGAGACCAACGAGGTCACATGAAAAAATAGCTTCTAAGCCAGCCACCCAGTTTTGGCTCGCTAGCCTGTCATTATCAAATCTGTCTCCTTTTGGCCTTCCCATTCTAAAAATGACAACAAGGCACTAAAACTGACTGGATCGCTCTTTTATTATCTGTTGATTTCTTGACTGCAAATGACATGTCACACTTCATCCCGCAAGCTCTGGCATGTCTCTCGTTCTCAGATGCCTAGCTGGGGCACAGCTCTGTGGCTGCGGAGAGAGGTTCTCCTGGTTTAACTTCCATGTGGCAGCCCTTCAGATTTTTGAAGATAGCTCTCCTATCTCCTCTTTTCCTTGCTTAACATACCCAGCTCCTTCAACTGTTCATCATCAGGCTCAGTTTCCAGACCCTGGATCATTTCTTTAACACTGAGTGCGCAGGAAGTGTCAGCAAAAACCAAACGAGGAAAGCAATTTCCAGGGAAACTGGCTGCATAGCCCAATAATATTTAGAATGGATGTAACACTCCAGAATATTTAAAATGCTCCATGTAAATACTTCCAGCAACAACAGCCCTGTAAGTTAGGCCAGTGTTGTCTCCATGTTGCATGTGGGCAGTTGAGGCTTGGACTCTGAGCTTGCAGCTTTCGCTGGTTCTCAGATCAGCATCTCAACACACAACTAAGGAGCTCCCTTGCACTTGGCCGGCATCTCTAGCTCTGTGTGTGCTCTTGAGGAGCTTTGCCTCTCCAGATCCAAGCCCAGAGGGTTCATAGCTAACCTTGACCTCCAAATCATTTCACCAGGAGATGCTCTTGTGTGCTTAGTTGTTCTCCATCATTTCATGTGTAAATGGCCTTGGGACAGCGGCATAGAAGGCCAATAACAAATCATTTGGTGGTTATTATTATTATTATCATTTAATAATTTATTATTTGGGACGCGGGTGGCGCTGTGGGTAAAACCTCAGTGCCTAGGACTTGCTGATCGTATGGTCGGCGGTTCGAATCCTGCGGCGGGGTGAGCTCCCGCTGCTCGGTCCCAGCTCCTGCCCACCTAGCAGTTCGAAAGCACCCTCAAGTGCAAGTAGATAAATAGGTACCGCTTTATAGCGGGAAGGTAAACGGCATTTCCGTGTGCTGTGCTGGTGTTGGCTCGCCAGCTGCAGCTTCGTCACGCTGGCCATGTGACCCGGAAGTGTCTTTGGACCGTGCCGGCTCACGGCCACTTGAGTGAGATGAGCGCGCAACCCTAGAGTCGGTCACCAGATCCAGCACCGCGCAACCTCATGGTGCTGAAGTGCCTGGGCCCAGTTTATTCTCAGACCCACAACCCCCATTCCATTGTCCCTGCAATGACTTGGGAGAAGGGGAGGCGCAAAGTCCAGTAAGGTTGGCGTCATGCCAAGGCTGCTTTGGAGACATATCAGTGCTCGGTGGCCAGGGAGGTGGGTGAGGAGAGGAAGGAGTTAACTCCCAGGCTGGGGTGGGATCCAGAGGCAGCAAAGCCATAATTAGAGAAGCTTGCAGTCAGCAGATAAAAGGGTCGGCCCTGCTCAAAAAAGGCAGCTTGCGGCTTATGCTGGAGGGGAGGCCATCCTTGGGGATCAGTTAAATCAGGACATGAATTGGAAGCAAAGGGAAGCTTTCTTTGAACCCCTGGAGTAAGGGCTGGAAGGAGAAGGGAGCTGAGAGAAAGCGGGGTGGGCCTCAGAGGACGCTCTTGCTGGTCTCTTTGAGAACACTGTCCAACCATCTCATCCTCTGTCATCCCCTTCTCCTTGGGCCCTCCATCTTTCCCAACCTCAGGGTCTTTTCCAGGGAGTCTTCTCTTCTCATGAGGTGGCCAAAGTCTTGGAGCCTCAGCTTCGGGATCTGTCCTTCCAGTGAGCACTCAGGGGTAATTTCCTTCAGAATGGAGAGGTTCGATCTTCTTGCAGTCCATGGGACTCTCAAGAGTCTCCTCCAGCACCAGAATTCAAAAGCATCAATTCTTCAGCGATCAGCCTTCTTTATGGTCCAGCTCTCACTTCCATACATCACTACTGGGAAAATCTTAGCTTTAACTATACAGACCTTTGTTGGCAAGGTGATGTCTCTGCTTTTTAAGATGCTGTCTAGGTTTGTCTTTGCTTTTCTCCCAAGAAGCAGGCGTCTTTTAATTTCATGACTGCTGTCACCATCTGCAGTGATCATGGAGCCCAAGAAAGTAAAATCTCTCACTGGCTTGCTCCAAATGTGGTGGCACAACATAGCCGTCCCTTCTAGCAGCCATTGATGGTCTTCTTCTCCCATGAATTTGTCCACTTTTAAAGCATCCAAGTTGGTGGCCATCTCTGCCTCCTGTTGGAAGTGCAGTGATTTGCTTTTATCCATCCCCAATCTTCCAAAATCAGCTTCATTGGAGATCTAGTGTGACGACTGAGGGAGGAAAACCTTTCACTGTTCACTTTTCTCCCCGTTTGCATGTTAAGCTCCTACGTCTAAGAGTCCTCTCTCCTCTCATTCTCTGTTAATTGCCATGTACACTGATGGCACTATATAAATAACGATAAGCAGTATTTATTCCATGCACACAGGAAGTCATAAAGCAAATTAGCAGCATGGCTGTTGCGCTAAATCTGTTTTTATCAGCTAATTTTTTCCCAAGCAAGCAACATCCGACAGCAGGGATGCGTTTAATTTATTTTCCTGCTGGCAGAGAAAAATGGCCTGAAGTCTGCAGGAAAAAAATGGATGGAGGCTCTTGTTTGGGTCATAAATTAGTTTCCATTAGTGTAACCAAATACACCTTCAGTAAACTTGAGATGCTCATGATTTCAAACGCCAGGAGGGGAGGGAGCCCTGAAAATAAATTTATGGAGTGTTTGTTCTGATAAATCCACAAGGGCAAATTTTGAGAAAGGGGGGGGAGCTGAGTGGGGTGGATTTACAGCCCTTGAGAAAGAGCCAGCTGCTTTGGTAAAATGTGACTTTCCAGCTTTTTTTACTTTTGCTCATTGCATCTTCAGCTTATGGCAATCTTCGCCAACCAAGGAAACTCCTGTGGCCTTCATACAACAATTCCCATCAGCCTTTATTCCCTGGCAGGAAGGGGGGTGCCTTTTTGTGGTTCACCTCGGGTGCCAAAATGTCTTGGGCTAGCCCTGCTGATGGGGAGATAGATGTAGTCCAAAACTCATGGAGGGCGGCTGGTTGGTGAAGACTAACTTAGGCCGCCTAACAAATGTCTGACTTGGTCAAAGGCAGTTTCCCATGGTCCTCTGTCCCTGTTGGAAAAGCATGTCCCCAGCTGCGCACATGCACACCAGGCAGGCGATGTGGTTTGGCTTACTTGAGAGTCCCATGGACTGCAAGAAGATCCAACCTCTTCATGCTTAAGGAAATCAGCCCTGAGTGCTCACTGGAATGACAGATCCTGAAGCTGAGGCTCCAAGACTTTGGCCACCTCATGAGAACAGAAGACTCCCTGGAAAAGACCCTGATGTTGGGAAAGATGGAGGGCACAAGGAGAAGGGGACGACAGAGGAAGAGATGGTGGGACAGTGTTCTTGAAGCTACCAGCATGAGTTTGACCAAACTGCGGGATGCAGTGAAGACAGGAGTGCTTGGCGTACTCTGGTCCAGGGGGTCACAAAGAGGCGGACATGACTAAACGACTAAACAACAACAAAAACCACAGAGCAGTGGTTCTCAAACTTTTTCCTCCCACTTTCAGAATGAAAATTCGCTCGCGCCACACTGAATTTTCAGCTGAAAATGCGTTTTAGGAAATTGATCAAATAAATAAATCGGTCCCACTTTCTCGAGCCTGCACCCTGTCGCTCCCACCACCAACCCCAGCTGGAACCAGATTTATTTATGTATTAAGACCAAATAAAAAAAATGCCTTGGCAACTCTGATCCTTCCCTTTTTCATCTTCAAAGAGCAGAAGTGCTTGGGAGCTTCCCAGCGCATAAGCATGGAATCCAGAAGACACAGCCGTCCTCCATAGGCACGGACTGAGTCACCAGGAATTCTCCTCGTTGCGTAATCTCGCCTCCCCCTTTCAGATGTCAGTTTGACATGCAAGAAAATGAAAAATAATTTGTCAACAAGTCCTTTCAACCCGGCTTGTTTCGATGAGCCGATTTCTCCTTAATTAGCATGTTAATAGCTAGGTGAGGTACCTGTGCAGGTGTGAACTACGGGAGATTTATGGACTCTCGGCTGTCTCCTGTTGCTTCAGCTGCCTGATTCATCCTCCTCGCAGGGACATGAGGAGCAAGCCAAGGAAGAGGTGGCGGTGGGGACAGCGAAGTGGGAGAGCCCTGGGTGGTGGGAGGAGCCAGAATATTGGTGGGGGAGATGGCTCCCTAGTGGTTAGAGCAGGGGTCAGCAACCTTTTCCAGCAGTCCACCATCCCTTAGACCTTGTGGGGGGGCCAGACTATATTTTGAAGAAAAAAAGGAACGAATTCCTATGCCCCACAAATAACCCAGAGATGCATTTTAAATAAAAGCACACATTCTACTCAAGTAAAA